>NC_133620.1:289799666-289904666 GCF_048593235.1 Sminthopsis crassicaudata
TACTCATGATAACCTTATGAAGTTCATTTTACACATCTCAGAGAGATGAAATGACTTATGATTCCACAGTTGCTAAACAATATTTGAATTTAGCTCTGCCTAAGTCCAGGTGTAGCACAGTATGATACCCACTGAGCCACTTGCCACCCCCTGGTGAGAGTGGGGAGGGATAGCTCAGGTGAGGATGCTGAACATCAGTCAAGAATAAAACCAGCTTTAACAAGCAAAAGTAAATGTATTTCAGGTGAATGGAAAAGGGCAGAGTAAAAGAAGAGATAAGAGAAGGGTCTTCCAGAGGCTATTATTGTCTCCAGGTGAAGGAAGCACATAATTAAAAAAATATTTACTATTCCAGAATGTTATATAGATTATTATACTATATAGGTTATTATTGCTATATTTGAATGCTTAAGCACCCATGCACATACACACACACACACACACACACACACACACACACACACACACACACACACCACAAACACATAACAACAACTGTAAGGTTAGCCTTTAATGGGTACTTCCCCAAAGGGACAAATGACACATGCGCTTATGTTCACTTTTATGAAAAGAGATAGAAACTGGCAAGAGTGGGAGGAGAGGGTTCACTGGATTCATTTGTCCCAGCTCTAGAAGTGGGCTAAGAGCTTACAATCCAGGAGCCTCCTAAACCCAGAACATAATAGAGGAAATGACCTGGTGGAGCTGGGGCAGGGAAGGTTTCCTAAAACACCTGCTCCTGCTTTTGGAGATCTGAGGGGCTGCAGGAGGGCTGAAGTCCCTCTAAGCAATAGGATTGTGTAAACACTGGAGCACACACGCGCACACACACACACCTGAGGAAGCTGGGCCAGACATGTATAAGCTCTATTAGAGTTATCTTAACTTGAAATAGTGTGCTCTGTAACTCATCAGCAGACCCTGAATAAAGATATTGATGAGCCTTGGGCAAGGTTTGTATTAATTGTCCGTGAGAGGCTTTGAGCCTTTTCAGTAATACATGCGATTTGACACAATGAAAATCGGCAAGGTGTGGAGAGTAGAATTTTCTGGCATTGCAAATATGTGCATTTATAAAGAGGGCTATGAAAAAGTGTCTCCTGATGTATCCTCTAAGTGTTGCACCCAAGTCAGTTGCTTCTTGTGCTTATTCCTTGTCTCACTTCTTTTTCATCAGATCTGTGTTTTATAAATTACTTGTTTTACCTTTTTTCCCTATAATTGTTAGTAAAGTCTTTTAAAAAATATATAGCCTTTGTATTTGATGAATTATGGGGCAGAAAGGATTTGCCCATGCCCTGGCCAAGAAGATATGGAGGAACTTGAGGTGAGAGATCACTTGATTAGAGTAGGAGAGATTGGACTAAGAAGGCTGTTGTTCCAACAACTCTGAGATTGGAGTTTATGAAAGTCATGAAAATTTCCCACAGGCTCAATCAATTAGTGCTGAATTGTGGCATGGGGGATTCAAAAAAGAAAAAAGTAATATACAACATATGAGTGTGTATATTTAATTTTATATATGCATATGTCCACATATATGAATCTGTACATATGTTCATATGTAAAATAAAATATGTATTTACATATGAAAATATGCAAAGATGGTATATAAAATAAATATATACTCATATTTGTGGATAGAATTCTGGGCCTAGAGTCAGAAAGGCCTAAATTTATTTCAGCCTCAGATATTTACTTGTGTGATCCTTGGCAACTTGCCTAATTTTATTTGCCTCAATTTCCTCATCTGTAAAATGAGCTGGAGAAGGAAATGGCAAACTACTCCAGTGCATTATTTATTTATTTATTTATTTGTTTCCCAGGGTAATTGGGGTTAGGATCATACAGCTAGGAAGTGTTAATTGTCTAAAACTGAATTTGTTGAACTCAGGTCCTCTCAACTCTAGGGCCAATCCTCTATCCACTGCAATATCTACCTACCCTGTCAACTAATATTTATTAACCACCAGGCACTATGCTAAATGCTGAAGTCACAAAAGCAAAAAAACAAAAACAGACAAAATACTCTTACTCTCAAAGGCACTGACAATTCCAGCATCTTTGCCAAAACCAAACCAAACCAAACCAAAAAACCCAAAACCCAAAACCCAAATAGGGTTACAGCTCTACCCAGGCACCCTCTTTTCATAAATATATACAAAATACATAGAAGTAGGGAGTAACACTAGCAACTGGAAATTCTAAGATCTCTTTATTCCTTTCCTTAAACTTCTCATAGATCCCCCTCCCCTACTTTCTCAGCTGAGAACTTTGCCTCACTCTTCATGGAAAAAAAAAATTTGAAGCCATTTACTATAAGCGGCTTCTCCTTTCTTCCTTATCTCATATCACTAGATTCCTTCTGCTTCCATCTCCTTTTTCACCTCCTGTTTCACAGGAAGATATGGCCTTCCTTCTTACCAAGATCCATCCTTCCACCTGCACAAGCAATCTCATTCCATCTGTCTCTTTCAAAAGATTGCCTTCTCTGTCATCCCCACTCTATCACTTATTTTCAATGTGTGTGTGTGTGTGTGTGTGTGTGTGTGTGTGTGTGTTTACTGGTTCATTCCCTACTGCCTATAAAACATGCATATGAATACCCCATCCTTTAAAAAAATAACCTCACTTCATCGTTCTATCCCCATTAATTATTGTCCTATGTCTTTTATGCTCTCTGTGGTTAAATTTCTTGAAAACAGCTGCCTCCATTTTCTCTTCTCAGTTTAAAAATATATATATATATATAGTATATGTGTATATATATATAGATAGATAGATATTTAAAACTAAATTCAAAAAAAAGAAAAAAACAAAATAGAAAAAGTGGCAGAAAAAGGGGAAAAAATTGAAAATTGTCAGATACCCAGCAGAATACCAGAGAGGATTCAAAATATGTAACAACAAATTTACATTTCAAGAAAGCATTTATAATAATAGAAGACATTATATTCATGACTGTCCATCTTATCTTTTCTCTCATATAGGATTATTCTTTTGTTCTCTGCTGCATACTTTTTATTCTTTTTTTCCCCTTTCATGACCTACTTTCTCCAAACAGGCTACAGTTAAGCACAGATGTAGTTTTATATATATGTATATACATATAAAATTTATTTATATATACATATATTTACACCTGCATACCTACACCCACACATACATATATCTATACACACACACACACGTATATATATATATATATATATATACACCTATATGCATACATACACACAAACATAGACATTCATCTAAAACAATATTAATATGGCTGAGATATAATATAGACTTCTCTCTTGATTGAATCTTTTTGTTTTTTGAGATGAATGATTACTAGCCCTACTTTTTTCCTAATAAGTTCTACTCCTGATCCTTGTTATTGTGTTTATCTCACTTCTTACTTATATGCACTATATATATATATATATATGTATATATATATATATATATATGTATACATGAGTTCTTTTTGTGGTGACAAAGAATTGGAAAAAGAGAGGATACCCATCAATTGGGGAATGGCTGGACAAGTATATGATTGTGAAGGAATACTTAGGTGCTATAAGAAATGACAACTAGGAGTTAGAAAAAAACTGCAAAGACTTATATGAACAGATATAAAGTGAAGGGAGCAGAGCCAGGAGAACATTGTATACAATAATAAAATATTATAAAGAAAAAAAGTTTTGAAAAATTTAGCTACTTTGATACAATGATCCACCACAATTACAATAATCCACCACAATTCCAAAGGACTCATGATGAAAAATAGTATTCAAAGATAGAACTGATCAGCTCAGTGCAAGTTGAAGTATATTTTCTTTCAATTTTTTTATTTCTTTCTTGCTTTTTTTCTTTTAAAATATGACTAACATGGATATATGTATTCCACGACTTCATATCTAAAATGGATAAGGTATTTTTTGCCTTCTCAATGAGTGAGGGAGAAAATTTGGAGCCAAAAATTAAATGTAAAACAAATCTTAATTTAGCATGTTGTAGATAATAGAAATCCACAGTTTCATGAATGATCCTCTACTCCTGTTCTTTAAGTATTTGGAAATACTAATTTTTTGATGTTTGTGAAACCTGGAAGAAAAAAATTAAAAAGAGAGAGAGGGGCATGCTGTTCAATATAAGGGAAGTTATAATCCTATCCTCATTCAAAAGGAAGGAAACAGGCATTTATGAAGGACTTACTGTGTTCCAGGCACTGTGCTAGAAACCTTACAAAGATCTCATTTTATCTTCACAATAGCCCTCAGGGTAGGTGTTATTATGATTCCCATTTTACAGTCAAAGCAACTGAGGCAGACAGAGGTCACATCACTTGTAAATGCCTGAGGCTGACCCAAGGCCTAGTCCTTTATCTTAGAATGTTATGTTCAATTCTGGGTACAGAATTTTAGGAAGGGTAATGGCAGAGGAACCCAACCAGGACAAGGAAAAAGACTAAAGACTATATCTTATCAGGATTGGTTGAAGGAACCTGGAGAAGAGAATACTTTGGGAATGGCTGCAAATATGTGAAGGGCTATCCTGTGGGAGGAAGGACCTTGTTCTTTTAAGCTTCAGAGGGAAGAACTCCTCAGAGAGGAAGACACCAAGGGACACCCAAAATGGAATGAGCTACCTCCAGAGATAACATCTCTCTTGATGGAGTCCCAAAGTAGAAGCTGAAAGAATTTTTTCAGGCTGCTGGGGAAGGGGAGTCCTGATCAAGAAAGCCAATGATACCTCTCTCAACTTTGAAATGATGTGGCCTTTTGAGGAGAGGAATGAGAAACTCCCTAAGCGTCCAACAAGCCTGTGACACAGGGACAGGCAGGGCATGATCAGGCAATGTTAATATACCCAGGATAGTCCCAAGGAGAGTGCTGGCTTAATGAGTTGGAGCTGATGCTATGAATTAGAGTAAATGAGCATTGGAGGTCATCAGTGCAAGAGGCTGAGAAACATGATTAGCCACAGTGAATGGTGAACTGGGTACTGAATTATAAAGGGGACAGGGACTTGCTCCAGTGGAGGGCAGTTTGGTCTAGCGAAATGTGCTGTCAGCCCTTAAATTGTGCTGATGATATTTTAATGGGATGGGTGTTGTAATGGGATGAATGGGTTTATGGCCATTTGCTCAGGAGTCATCAGCAGCTTGCTTGTATTTGGATCAATGCCCAGCCTGGGACTTATAGGAGATGGGACAGGATCTGGGACTGAAGCCTGGGGAAGGCGAGAAGGTGAGGGTTCCCCCCAAATGCCACAGGAGGCAGAGAATGAAGCCTTGGACTACCTATCAGAGTTCTCAGTTCTCATCTCTGCTTCTCCCCTGGAATATGTGAGTCAGCTCTAGGTCCCCCTGACCCTCTCTGGGACTCAGTTTTTCTCTCTGTAAAATAGAAGAAATTCTTCTGCTTCAGACCCAGTTATACTAGAAGCAGCCCTGGCTGGCTGTTTCTTGGCTCAGGCTAGAGCAGTCTTGGAAAAAGAAAAGGAAACCTCTGAAATAGGGGAGTAAGGTTGTACTCATGAAGGAAAGTAAAAGAAAGGGAATTTTGGGAGCAGGGTCTCAGGAGGAAAGAACGAGAAATGAAGGAGTTGGGAAGGAGAGGTCTCACTGCCTGAGATGAGTAATGGGAAGAAACACAATGAAGTTCCGAGATAAGAGATTTGGAAAGAAGCCAGATGAGAAGATAAGGGTCTGGGCTGAGAGCTAGGAACTCATGAGCCAGAGGTGTTACATTGGCAGAAAGAAACAAATGACCAGATGGTAGAGGAGCAAGCCAACCAGCAGCATGCACTACTGGGAAAATTAATTAAGCTTTCAATTAGCATGAGCCTGCTCCTGCCAGGAGACCTCAGGTACCATGGTGGCCCTATCCAAATTGGGATTTAATAACTCACCAGATAATGAACTCCTCAGAGAGGTAGAAGCAACCTCTCTCTACTACTGTTTACATCCTTCCAGGAATGCCAAAATCAGGGAGAAGGCACTCTGGCTCTCTCTGGGTCACCGAATCATAGGAGAATTAAAAGGGACCTCAACTCCCATCTAATTCAACCAGTACATGAAAGAAATCCTCACTACAACATACCTGACAAATACTTAACCATCTCTCCTTAAAGACCTCCAAGGAGAAGGAACTTAACACCTGCAGGACACAAGATGGATTCATCTTGTTATCTAAAGAAAAATAGCATAACAGTTATCTAGAAGGAAAAATCCCTAGAGAAGGGTCATGCAACAGGTGACTGAAGCTTGATGGAAATTATCACTTAAAATTATCAAATACGCTTGTTCTATTTTCTTTATTGATATATATGTCATGTCCCGAGTGAGCATACTACTTAACCTTGTGTTCTTAGATAATAGTTTTAAATATGGAAGGGTCCTTAAAAGTCATCTAGGCCAAAGCTTCTTAAACTGTGGGATGTGACACATAACTGAATATGAGAGTCGTGAAAAATTTGACAATAGTAAAAAGTTTCTGAATTTTCTACATCCTGCAGCATCAAATATTCTACAGATTAAATTCTTTATGTAAAAATGAACAAGCACATTCATCTAATTAGTGTATAAATTTGCCTTCATCTTTAATAAATGGCAAAGTTATACGTATACAAGAAATTGTTAAGATTCTTTATGATTTATTATCAGTAAATGTTTGATTTGTATACCTGTTTTTAATATCTATGAACTCAGGGTCATGTGAAATTTTCTTTTTTTTTCTTTATTAAAGCTTTTTATTTTTCAAAACATATGTGTGGACAATTTTTCAACATTAACCCTTAAAAAACCCTGTGTTCCAATTTTCTCCTCCTTCCCCCATGTTCTCCCCTAGATGATAAGTAGTCCAAGATATGTTAAATCAAATTTATACATACATACAATATATACATACGATTATTGTGCTGCACAAGAAAAGTCAAATCAAACCAGTAAAAAAAAGAGAAGCAAAATAAAATGCAAGCAAACAACAACAAAAAGAGTGGAAATGCTATATTGTAAACCACACTCAGTTCCCACAGTCCTCTCCCACAATGTAGATGGATGGCTCTTTTCATCACTACACAATTGGAACTGGTTTGAATCATCTCATTGTTGAAGAGAGCCACATCCATCAGAATTGATCATCATATAATCTTGTTTTTGCCATGTACAATGATTTGGTTCTGCTTATTTCAATTAGCATCACTTCAGGTGAGTCTCTCCAAGACTCTCTGAAATCATACTGCTGATTGTTTCTTACTGAACAATAGTATTCCATAACATTCATATACCAAAATTTATTCAGCCATTCTCCAATTGATGGGCATCCCTTCAGTTTCCAGTTTCTTGCCACTACAAAAAGGGCTGCCACAAACATTTTGGCACTTGTGGGTCTGTTTCCCTCCTTGAAAATCTCTTTGGGATACCCAGTAGAAACACTGATTGATCAATGGGGATGCACAGTTTGAGCATAGTTCCAAATTGCTCTCCAGAATGGTTGAATCTGTTCAAAGTTCCACCAACAATGTATTAGTGCTCCTCCAACATTCGTCATTATCTTTTCCTGTCATCTTAGCCAATCTAAGAGGTGTGTGTTGGTATCTCAGGTGTCTTAATTTGCATTTCTCTGATCAATAGTGATTTAGAGAACCTTTTCAAATGACTAGAAATAGTTTCAATTTCTTTATCCGAAAATTATCTGTTTATATCCTTTGACTATTTATCAAGTGAAGAATGTCTTGAATTCTTATAAATTTGAGTCAATACTCCCAATATTTTAGAAATGAGAACTTTATGAGAATCTTTAAATGTAAAAATATTTTCCCAATTTATCGCATCCCTTCGAATGTTGTCTGTATTAGTTTTGTTTGTACAAAAATATAATCAAAATTATCTATTTTGTGATCAATAATGATCTCCAGTTCTTCTTTGGTCACAAATATTTTCCTACTCCACAGATCTGAGAGGTAAACCATCTTATGTTTTTCTAATTTGTTTATGAGATTAATCTTTATGTCTAGACCATGAACCCATTCCAACATTATCTTGGTTCACCATGTTAGGTGTGGGTCAATGCCTAGTTTCTACCATAATAGTTTCCAGTTTTCCCAGCAATTTTTAATCAAATAGTGAATTCTTGTCCCAAAAGCTGGGATCTTTGGGTTTTTCAAATACTAGATTACTATAGTCATTGACAAGTTTGTCCTGTGAACCTAACCTATTCCACTGATTAACTACTCTATTTCTTAACCAGTACTAAATGCTTAGTTTATAATTGATTTATAATATAGTTTTAGATCTGGTACAGCCAGGTGACTTTTATTTGCATTTTTTCCATTAATTCCCTTAAAATTCTTGACCTTCTGTTCTTCCAGATGAATTATGTTGTTGTTTTTTTTTCTAGGTCAGTAAAATAGTTTCTTGGGAATTTGATTGGTACAGCACTAAATAGATTAGTTTAGATATAATTAGTTTAGGTATATTGTCATCTTTATTATATCTGTTCAACCTATCCAAGAGTACTTGATGTTTTTCCAATTATTTAGATCTGACATTATTTTCGTGGAAAGTGTGTTGTGGTTTTGTTCATATAGTTCCTGACTCTCCCTTGTCAGATAGATTCCCAAATATTTATACTATCAACAGTCATTTTAAATGGAACTTCTCTTTGTATTTTCTTGTTGTTGGACTTGATCAATGATTTATAAAAATGCTGATAATTTATGTGGATTTATTTTGTATCCTGAGACTTTGCTAAAGTTGTGAATTATTTCTAATAGTTTTTTAATTGATTTTCTAGGTTTTTTTTTTTAAAGCATATCATCATGTCATCTGCAAAGAGTGATAATTTGTTTTCCTCATTACCTACTCTAATTCCTTTAATCACTTTTTCTTCTCTTATTGCCAAAGCTAGCATTTCTAATACAATATTTAATTTGGGAGGGAAAGAGGAAAGGAGAGAAAGAAAGAAGAAAAGGAAATTATTTAATGGAATATTATTATTCTATAAGAAATAATCAGCAGAATGATTTCAGAAAGGCCTAGAGAGACTCTCATGAACTGATGCTAATCAAAGTGAATAGAACCAAGAGAACATTGTACACACTGCAGGGGTTCTCAAACTAGGGCTTGCGGGCCACATGTGGCCCAGTGAGGACATTTATGCAGCCCACCAGGTTATGGCAAATGGGCTGAGGGGCGGAGACAGAGTGTGAGTTTTTGTTTTTACTATAGTCCGGCCTCCCACAATCTGAGGGACAGTGAACTGGCCCCCTATTTTAAAAGTTTGAGGACCGCTGGTACACAGCAACAACATTATACAATGATCAATTCTGATGGGCATAGCTCTCATCAACAGTGAGATGATTAAGGCCAATTCCAATGGTCTTGTAATGGAGAGAGCCATCTGTACCAGAGAGAGGACTGTGGGGACTGATTGTGGACTGCAACATAGTATTTTCACTTTTTATTGTATGCTTGCATTTTATTTTTTTTTCTCATTTTTCCCTTTTTGAACTAATTTTTCTTGTGTAGCATGATAGTTGTAGAAATAGGTATAGAAGAATTGCACATGTTTAACATATATTAGATTACTTGCAGTCTAAGGGGATGGGGGGAAGAGAGGGAGAAAGAAATCTGGAACACAAAGTTTTGCAAGGGTGAATGTTAAATAAACAGACAACAGAATTATAAGGACATTTTAAATTCAAAATGGACTTCATTATCTTTCCCTCCAAAACCACCTAATCCCTGTTTCTAATGAAACCATCATCTTTCCAATCTCCATAGCTTATAACCCTAATGTTATCCTTAACTCCATCCTGCCACATATCCAATCAGTTGTCACACCTTATCACTTCCTACCTGTACAACATCTCTTCCTTTCTACTCAAAAAGGCATCACCTTACTTCAGGCCCTTATCACCTCTAACCAAGATTATTGCCACAATCTCTTCATTAGTTTCTCTGTGTCAATTGTCTCTCACTCCAGATCATTCTACAGACAACAAAGTGACTTTCCTAAAGTACAGATTTCTCCCTGACTCAATAAATTTCAACCACCCCTCCCTATTCTCAAAGGTTAAAAAATTACTTAGCTTTACAGTTTACAACCTGGACCTAA
Source organism: Sminthopsis crassicaudata (assembly GCF_048593235.1). Taxonomy (NCBI): domain Eukaryota; kingdom Metazoa; phylum Chordata; class Mammalia; order Dasyuromorphia; family Dasyuridae; genus Sminthopsis; species Sminthopsis crassicaudata. Next base: position 289,809,776 of record NC_133620.1, read on the forward strand.
CCCATTTTCCCATAGGCAGAATGAGTAAAAATTTACATAATAGATATTCCATCCCAGTTGCTTTACAAATATTATCTTCTTGGTTCCTTACAAACAACTTTGGGAGCTATTTGTCATGATTATTTCCATATTAAAGATGAGAAAAGTGAGGTAAGCAGAGCTATTCCCCATTTGGGACCACTGCGCTCTATCCACTGAGTCACCCAGCTGTGCCATCTCACATTACTACCCTCCAGCATTCTAAAATCCAGCCAAACTGTCTTTTCTCTCTTTTCCTCACATATTTCCTCCATTTTTGTGCCTTTGCATTGGCCATCTTCATAGCATCCCTTTTTATTTTTAGGACATAATTCAAGCACCACCTTCTACATAAAAGTTATCTTGTATGTCTTATCTGTTTACTGATCTTTTCAGTTGCTAGTGCCCTCTCCACTTTATCTTGTATTAAAGTGCATTGCATTTATTCTCTCTTTCTCTATGTCTCTATGTCACATGCATACACACTGACTAGGGTGATGTTTTCTGAAGAATAGGCCTATGATGCTATAGAAGGAGTTATGATTCCTTATTGGCTCAGAAACAACAATTCCATGTGCTTGCATAACACTTTACAAAAGTTCAAAAGAGAGGGGTTGAGAGGTAAGGGCAGACTTTTGAATGGCATCAGACAATCTGTAGCATCAGACACATGAATGGAGGTGTCTCCAATATGTCTCTTCACTTCTAGCATCTAAAGCCCAGAGATTGCTAATCACCCTTTACTCTTTTATACTCTCTTTTCTCTAGGTTTTTGTGACTTCACTTTTTCTTGGTTCTCCTCTACTCCTTCTCTGTCTCCTTTACTATATCTTCATCCACCTCAATCTTATTAACAGCGGATGTCCCCAAAGCTCTGTCCTGCTCCTCTTCTCCCCTTGGTGATCTCATCTCTATGTAGATAATTCTGTACTTATCCAGTCCTAAAAATATTTCCTGACCTCCAATCTCATATTTCCATCTCTTGAACTAGATGTCCCATAGACATCTTAAACTCAACATGTTTAAAACTCAACTCACTATCTTTTTCTCAAAATCTGCCCTTCTTCTTAAACTTCCCTATTATTGTTAAGAGTACCATCTACCATCTTCCCAGGTACTGCAACTCAAACCTAGGTGTCATCATATGCTTTCGTGACCCCCATATCTAATCAGTAGTTAATTGATTTGTAATGTCTTTTTAAACATTTTTATAACAGCTTATACATTTCTTGCATACAATTCCTTCTTTCCACTGATACTGTCCCTACCATGGTACATGTCTTTATCACTTCATGTCTAGACTATTGTAATAGTCTGCTGTTTGGTCTTGCTGCCTCAGACTCTTTCCCATCCTAATCCATCCCCCCATCAGTTGTCAAACTGATCTTCCCCAAATACAGGTCTAACTATATCATGTTTCCCATCCTTCTTATCCTCCATTCAATAAACTCTAGTGGCTCCAAATTTACTTCCAGAATCAAATACAAAGTTTTCTATTTAGCTTTCAAAGCCCTTCATTTTTTAAAATCCAATTTTAGCTTCAAATTCTCTCTCTTAAGCCCCTCTTCTATTCATTGAAAAAGCAAAAAATACAATATCCATTATACATGTGAACTCATGCAAAACATATTTCTGCTTTAGTCTTGGCGTGTGAAAAAGAAAGAGGAAAAAATATGCTTCAGTCATCAGTCTTAGTCCATCAGTTCTCTATCTAGAGATAACCAGCAAGTATTATCGCAAGTCCTTTGAAATTGTGGTGGGTCACTGTGTTGATCAGTTACTAAGTCTTTCAAAGTTGATTATCTTCATAATATCATTATTGTATAAATTCTTCTGGCTCTGCTTGCTTCACTTTCTAAGGGCTCATATGAATCTTCTCAGGTCTTTTTGAAATCATCTTTTTTGTCATTTCTTTAGAGCACAACAGAATTCCATTATATTCATATACAACAAACTGTTTACCCATTCCCTACTTGATCCCTTTAGTTTCCAATCCTTTGTCACCAAAAGAACTACAATAAATACTTTTGTACACATGGTCTCAAAGCCTTTCACAACCTAACCTCTTTCTGTTTTTCCAATCTTATGCCTTACTCCCTATACTTACTCTTCAATCCAGTGATTCTCTTGCTTTTCTATATATAAATCACTCCATCTTCCCACTTGGGGTGTTTTCCCTGGTAAATCTTTAGAGTTGAATTCTCTCCTTTCTCCATTTTCCTCACAGGCTTCACTGGCTTCCTTCAAGTTTCAGCTAAAATCCCACTTTCTACAAGAAGCCTTTCCCACTTCTCATTAATTTAGCCTTTCCCACTTCTCATTAATTTTAATATCCTCTCTCTTAGGCATAGCTAAGTATGCCCTTTCATATCCAGTATATAGTTTGTTCGTAGTTGTTTGGGAACAGCTAAATGGCACAGTGGATAAACTTTCAGGCCTGAAATCAGAAAGACTCACCTTCATAAATTCAAATCTTGTTTCCTATGCTTGCTAGCTATGTGACCCTGGGCAAGTCATTGAACCCTGTTTGCCTCAGTTTCCTCATCTGTAAAATGAACTGAAGAAGGAAATGACAAACCACTTTAGAATCTTTTGCTAAGAAAACCCCAAATAGGATCATTACTGAACAGCAACATAGCTGTTCACATGTTGTCATTCCCATTAAATTGTAAAGTTCCCTAAGAGCAGAGATTGTTTTTGCCTTTTTTTTTGTCTCCCTCAGAACTTAGCACAGTGACTGACACATAGTAAACATTTGATAGATGCTAGTTGACTGAATGAATGAATGATCAAACTCCCTCTTACCTAGATAGTTCTCTCTCCCAAAGAGCCCATTTACTCTTGTACATCAGCCTTCTAAACTATATAACCACTCCAATTTCTGCTTACAGCTTACTTTGATAAAGAAATATACCAGCTATCACCGTTCTTTTGCAAACTCTCCATTCTCCATTAGTAGCTCTGCTAGGTTTCAAGTACAGGGAATATCATACTGATAGGATAATGAACTGATCACCTAAAATCTTACCATCACGCTGATTGACTCAGTTTTTGATACTCAATATCTTTTCAACTGCCTCTAATTGGAAGGCTGGAAAGTGCAGCAGTAACCACCTCCAAAGCCTTCTTTTTTTATACAGGGCTCTGGACTTTCACAACTCTTCATTCTCCATCTGCATCTCTACTTGGTTTTGACTCTGTGGAAACCCATACTCCCTCATGATACCAACTCTTTTAATTTCCTTTTGAGGGTTGTCTTCCCTATTAGATTGCAAACCCCTTGACAGCAAATACTACATTTATTTTTCTTATTTGTATATCCAGGGCTTAACACAGTTCCTGGCACTAAATAAATATTTATGGAATAACATTGATTTTTTTTCAAAGTCTTAAAATTTATTTTAAACTTAAATAAATTTATTTTTAAAAAACATTGCCATGTATACACAGAATAAGAGAAGAATCAGTATAAAGCAAACAATTTCCATTTCAAGAGAACCTATATAATAAGCATGCCACATTGTTTTCAAAACTGTTCAGCTTGTCTTTGCTTCCTTTGATATTTGTTTTTGTTCTTTGCTTTGTTTTATATATATGTGTGTGTGTGTGTGTGTGTGTGTGTGTATACATATATACACACACATAAATATACATATACACATTGAAATTGAATTCTTCTCTGTAACCTGTTCTGTGTGGAGTGAACTAACCTGGCTATAGATAGGAAACTAACTCTTACTCTCACTTGAAATCTTCTTTTATTCTGAACCTATAGTATTACTAGACTACTGATTTGAAAAGTGATAGTTATAATTCTAGGCTAATGCCCCTGTTGGAGATAGAGGAGACTTCCAAACACAGCAGCCCTGGATTCTGCCTGCTTCTCTCCTGGTAATTCAAGCACAATTCTCCTCCTTCTTTCCACAAAAGTAGAAATCACAAACTCCCTTGGAAAATGAATAGGCCAAATCTCATATCAAATATCTGTCCACTTCACATGCAAGCCAACTGCATGTATATTATGTGATTCCAGCCCCTTCTTTTCTATCAGCACCTTAGCCCTCATTTCCTTATGATTAGACTATTGCAATCATCTGCTGATCTGCCTGTCAGATTTTTTTCTCCTCAATGCAATCCTTACTCCAGTCAGTTAGCATTTTGATAGCTAAATCATTATTTGATATTACTAAATCACAAGTCTTGACCATGTCACAGGCCTATTCAATAATCTCCAGTGATTCCATATCACCTCCAGGATGAATTATGAACTCTATTTGGTATTCAAAGCCCTTAATATCCTGCCCCACTCCTAATCTTTCTAATATTCTTGCCTTTAACCTTATGTTCCCCAAATATAGTCTTAGCTCTAATAACACTAGCCTTCCATTTCCTGATTCCAGTCATTTTCTTTGGCTAATCCCAGTACCTGGATTGCTCTTTCTTCCCTGTTCCATAACATCATTTCCCTGGCCTTCATTGAATCCAAAATAAAATTATGCCTTTTGTAGGAATTTTTTCCCAATTCAACTCAATTCTAGGTCTTTCCCTATAATGATTACTTCTTCATGATGTCATTGGTCTTTTTGGAAAACTAACTTATAGCTTATTTGTACATAATTATTTATATATTATCTCCTCATTACACTGTGACTTCTTTGAAAACAAGAACCTTTTTTGTACATATCCTTAATAACTGACACATAGTAGGTGCTTAGTTGACTGATTTATTAATTCATTATTAGATGATTTATTGATTGATCGGTTGCATGAACTATACTTCTCTTGGTACTTGAGTGTTTCCACTGTTAGAGACTACAGATTTTTTTTTCATTCTTTGTATTTATACCACCAATACCTAGCATATAACAGGAACCAATTCTTCTGGTTGTAATAATATTCCATTACACTTATGTATGACAATGCCCAGTTGATGGGCACCTCATCTGGTTTCAGTTCTTCATTACCATGAAAAATGATGTTTTTAATATTTTGTTGCTTAGGGTACAAGTTTTTCTGCCTTTGATCTCCAGGTACACTCCTAGTGATAGGATTCCTGAGATAAGATGGCCTTTTTAGTCATTTTTTTTAGTATAATTCCAAACTGTATTCCAGATTGGCACCAACAATTAGCATTCCTATCTTTTCATAGCTTTTCCACCATGAACTATCTTTGATCATCTTTGAGGTAAAACCTTGGGGTTGTTTTGATTTTTATTGGTAGTGATTTGGAGCAGTCTTTCATGTGGCTTTTAGTAGATTACTCTTTTGAGAAATGTTTGTTTGGGGCAGCTAGGTGGTGCAGTGGATAGAGCACCAGCCCTGAATTCAGGAGGACCGGAGTTCAAATTTGGTCTCAGACACTTAATGCTTCCTAGCTGTGTGACCCTGGGCAAGTCATTTAACCGCAGCCTCAGGGAAAAAAAAAAGAGAGAACTGTTTGTTCATAGTCTTTGAATGCTTCCCCCAATGTTCAGTTTTTTATTACAATTTTTTGTTGAAGGTGGCTCTTTGTGGCTGTTGTCCCAGATTCTCTTCCATTTGTCTTTCCCTCTTTCCAATCTCTTCTTCTCCTGGTCCCATCGTTCTCTACTAGATGTTTTTAGTAAGTAAGGGTAAGAAAAAAACTAAGGAAGTCAAGCAAATGCTTCCCTCCATCATTTCATCCCTAAAAGTGCTGCCTACTCTGAAACTCATAGCAAAGAAATAGATGGGCTCTGCTCTTCCTATCCTGCAGATAGACAAAGTAAGATCCAGGGAAGTTGTTGTATACATGTATAGATAGGGTGTCAAAACTCCAGACTTTGAGTCCCTGACGATATACAAGCTGCCAGTTTCTCCTCCATAAATCCAGAGAGGCTCTGTTTTCACAATTCCGCATTCCCTTATTCTTCTAATCTTCCAGGCAATGAGACAAGCTAAGTGCATAGAGTGCTGGGTTTGGAATCTGGAAGACTTGATTTCCAATCTGGCCTCAAACACTTACTAGCTATATAATCCTACTTACCTCAGTGCTCTCATCTTTAAAATTAGCTGAAGAAGAAAACGGTAAGCCACTCCTGTGTCTTTGCCAAGAAAACTCAAAAAAAAGGTCATGAAGAACTGTACACAACTGAACAGCAGTCTGGGGAGAGTCATGGGGGAAAAGGCATAAAGAGAGTTTAAAAAAGCAATAGGCTTAAAGGGAATTTCATCTCTACTAGCCAGCGAGTCAGAGGACCTGTGTTCATGCTTCTGATGCTTACTATTTGTGTGATCTTGGACAAGTCACTTAATCTACTGAGTCTGAGCCTCAATATCCTTTTGAGTGCAAGGGAGAGAGGACTGGCCAATGAAGTGCAGTAAGTTCAACCCAAGGGGATGCTGAGTAGGCTGCTTCTGGAAGCAAAAGATGACTCATAATGGAACTATTCAGCCCAGGCAAGTATGCAATGACTGTTTGCTATCTGCTTACTAGGTGCTGGAAAGAAGACTTTTGATTAAATAATTAGCTACTGAGCCACACATGTTATTTGTATATGCCATGAAATGAAAGGGTTTGACAAAATCATTTTAAGGTTCCTCCTAGATTTAGAATTATGATCCTAGGACCATGAATAAGTTAGTTAGCTTCACTGAGGTCAGTTTCCTAACCTGTCGAAGGAGGATGATGATAATTCTTATATTGTTTCTCTCATACGTTTCTCTTAAGGAAAAGTATTAAAGATCTTTGTACCTTTAAAAACTGACAGTTATATAAATTGATGTATTATTATTATTGACAACTCAGTCTCCTTCAGGCTAGATTACATCTCTTCCACCCTTGTCCTCATATTCCCATCCCTTGTCCTGGTCTTGGCAGCAGGAAAAGGAGGAAGGAGAGTTACCCTTCCCAGATTCATTCCAAGTGGCATTATCCAATAGCATTCCAATGCCACCATCTCCAGCAAGATAAATCCAAAAACATTGTGACTGAGCCAGAGAAAGTAATATCAGCAGCCAGAGGAATCACTAATGAAATAGCAACAGCTGCTGTATATCAAAGGGCCCAATAGAGCCACAGCTGTAGAGAGCCAGAACTCTAGAGAAGCATACTTGAAACAAAGAGGATTCTCAGAAGAATTGATGATACAATGGTTATCTAGGTTACATATATACTTAGTACTTAGTATGGTGATGTAATGATTCTCTAAATTCAAACATAATCAGTATGCTGTAATGATGCAATTACAATAGAATATATAAGGACCAACAAGTACTGGAAGATAGACATTGTCTCCCATCATCCTGGTGGCTCTCCTGCCTCCTGAATTCCTCCACTAAAACTGAGGCTAGTTGGAAGATTACATTTGGCACCCAAATGTGGAAATAAGGATTTACACTCAGCAGTTCAACTGACAGGATCATGAGTTCAGTGGAGAAGTCTTCATGACCTGGAAATAGGTTGAGTACAAAAATAGACAAGTAGAAAACTTTGGTAAGGGCTAAACTAGTGTTTCAGCTAAATGCTTAGAAAAGAGCCTTTCCCAACCCAAGGAAAACATATAGAGTGTATAGTCAAGCTAATAAAAATACCAAGGTTTGATTGTAACTTGGGAGCATATTGGTGGATTCTTAGAAACATTAGAATGCATGTCCCCTTGGTTCTCCAAAGAAGAAGAATTAGAGGCAGATAAATGAAAACTAGTGGGAGAGCAACTAATAGAATATTACAATAATGGTCCTGATTCAATTCCTAAAGAAACATTCTATATATATATACATAATACAATTGGCTTTAGGGAATTACATAAGTTTTATAATAAGGAAAAAGAAGAAAGAGCATAAGGAGGAGGGTACTGATAAAACTGCTAAAAAGCATGAAGAATTAGACAAGAAAGGAGTTAAGTACAGTGCTGATGAAATTAAGTATAGTAGTACTTCACAGCAGGAACCATTAGAGCATTCCCCATCTCATTAGCCTCCCCCCTCAATTTCCCCTTCATGGATGGAGGGAAGAAGAGGAGAGGGAAAGCACAGTGAACAATCAGCACTACCCATGAGCAGCTTTGTCCACCCCCTATGACAAAATTACAAAAGGCACTAGCTAAAGCTAAAAAAGGACAGGATAAATTTGATTTAAAAATAGAAATGTACCCTGTGATTGAAGAATTTGATTCTTCAGGTCAAGCCAGGAGAAGATACACTCTTTTTGGTCTGGAAATTATCAAAGATCTGAAAAAAGGGTTGTATCTTTATGGGGCTATATTGTCTTATGTTAAGATGGTATTACAGAATTTGGCTTTTGAAATTTTAACCCCTAGTGATTGGAAATCTATGGCAAGAACATGTTTGGAACCTGGACAAAACTTGTTGTGGCTTTCAGAGTATAGTGAACTCTGTAGAATACAAGACCAACAAAATAGGCAAACTGGAGTTCATATACCATTCACCTTTGATCAACTAGGTATAGATCAGTATGCAGACACTTTAGCGCAGATTAATTACCCTAAAGCAGAATATAGGAAAATTGCTTCTGCTGCTATCAAAGCATGGGACACCCTCCCAGGAAAACAAGATAGAGGGGAAGCCTTCACAAAAATAGAGCAAAGTCCAAATGAAAAACATCCCTGCCCTGAAAGCAAACCTTAACCTTTTTTTTCCTGAGGTAATTGCAGTTAAATGACACATCTAGAAAGTGTTAAGTGTCTGAGGCCAGATTTTAACTCAGTTCCTCCTGACTTCAGGATTGGTGTATAACCTAGCTGCTTCCCCCACTTAATTTTTTAAAAAAGAGTAGAGAAGTAAAGAGGACTCCAACCATAGACAGCTTTTATGGTGAAAGAGAAAAACAGATTTCAAACCCTGAGGAGACTAAGAGCAGATCATCTCCAGATGAAGCCCCAAAAGGTGATATAACCTGGTGCCCATCACATAAAGGTCTCCTAAAAGAAATTTAAAAGGATCTTAAAAGAAAGCTAGAAGAAAAAGGGGGAAAGGAAATGAAAACTTTGTAAGAGGTTTGGAAAAAGCATATAACTCATTAAAAGATAGATTTGATAAAATGGAAAAAGAAAACAACTCCCAGAAAAACAGAATTTATGAAATGGAAAAAAATTCCATGGAACTAAACAACTCATTTAAAAAATCAATTGGACAAATACAAAAAGAAGTAAAAAAACTAAATGAAGAAAATAATTCACTAAAATTCAGAACTGAACAAATGGATATGAATGACTCAATGAGACAAGAATCAGTCAAACAAAACCAAAAAAAAAAAAAAAAAAAGAAAAAAATAGAAAAAATGTAAAATACCTAATTGAGAAAACAACTGACTTGGAAAATAGATCTAGGAGAGACAATCTAAGGATAATTGGACTCCCTGAAACACATTATGAAAAAAAAAAAAGAATCTAGATGCTATTTTTCAGGAAATAATCAAAGAGAACAGCCCAGATGTCATAGAATCAGAAGGTAAAATAACCATTGAAAAAATTCATTGACCACCTTCTGAAAGAGACCCAAAATTAAAACCCCAAAGAATATCATGGCTAAATGTCAGAATGTTGGACCAAATTAAAAATATTACAAGCAGCAAGAAAGAAACAATTCAAATACTGAGTAGCCACAATAAGGATTACTCAGGACCTAGCAGTTTCCACCTTAAAGGATCAAAGGGCATGGAATCTGATATTCAAAAAGGCAAAGGAACTTGGAATGCAGCCAAGAATAAATTGCCCTACTAAACTAAGCATTTTCTTCCAGGGAAGAATATGGCCATTCAACAAAACAGGTGAATTCCATTTATTTCTGATAACAAAACCAGAGATGAACAAAAAATTTGACCTCCAAGTATAGAACTCAAGAGAAGCATAGAAAGGTAAAAAGAAAAGAACTCTTGAAAACCATATATCTATTATGGCTATACATAGAGACTTCATGTATAATTGGATTTTACTGTTATAATATAAAAAAGAAGCTAGAGGTGGAAAGAGGATTGTACTGGAAAAAGGGGAAAATGGAAGTAAAATGAGGGAAATTACATCTCATGAAAAGGCAAAGAAAACCTATTATTATTAAGGGAAAGAAGAGCGGGGAATGAACATTGTATGAATCTTATTTTCATCAGATTTGGCTTGAAGAGAGGAAAGAAAAGGGAAAAGGGAAAGGGTAGGTTAATAGACGGGAAACAGAAATAGTAAGAGAAAGGTATAAAAAAGGGGAAGGGGTTTTAAAATGGGAGGGCTGCTTAAGGCAAGTGGTGCTCATAAATAAAATACTGGGGAGGAGGGAAAGGGGAAAAGGAAAGAGAAAAGTATAATTGAGGGTAAATATGATGGCAGGAAATACAAAACTGTAATTTTAACTGTAAATGTGAATGGGTGAAACAGCAAATCATAGACATGTTCAGTAATTTCATCCAAGAGAATGACAATAATGAGACAACATATCAAAATTTGCGGGATGCAGCCAAAGTAGTAATAAGGGGAAATTTTATATCTCTAGATGCTTACTTGCATAAAATAGAGAAAGAGTAGATCGATAAATTGGGCTTGCAACTAAAAAGGCTAGAAGAAGAACAAATCAACAAACCCCAATCAAATATCAAACTTGAAATTCTTAAAGAAAGAGAGAGAGAAAGAGAGAGAGAGAGAGAGAGAGAGAGAGAGAGTGAGAAATGAAATTGAAAGTAAAAAAAAAAACTAATAAATAAAACTAAAAATTGGTGTTATGAAAAAAGCAACAAAATAGATAAACCTTTAGTTAATTTGATTAGAAAGAGAAAAGAGGAAAATCAAATTGTTAGTTTCAAAAATGAAAAGGAAGAACTTTCCATCAATGAAGAAGAGATTATAGCAATAATTAGGAGTTACTTTGCCCAACTTTATGCCAATAAATTTGACAATCTAAGTGAAATGGAGGAATACCTACAAAAATATAAATTTCCCAGATTAACAGAAGAAAAAATAAATTACTTATATAGTCCCATTTTAGAAAAAGAAATAGAACAAGCTATTAATCAATTCCCTAAGGAAAAATCTCCAGTGCCAGATGAATTTACATGTGAATTCTACCAAACATTCAAAGAACAATGAACTCCAATACTATATAAGGTATTTTTTAAAAATAGGGAAAGAAGGGGTCCTACCAAACTCCTTTTATGACACAGATATGCTACTGATACCTAAACCAGGGAGAGTGAAAACAGAAAAAGAAAATTATAGACCAATCTCCTAATGAATATTGATGCAAAAATCTTGAAATATTAGCAAAAGGATTACACAAAATCATCCCCAAGATAATGTACCACAACCAAGTATGATTTTTACCAGGAATGAAGGGCTGGGTCAACAAAAACCATATGTTATCTCAATAGATGCAGAAAAGGCATTTGATAAAATCCAGCACCCATTCCTTTTAAAAACACTGGAGAGTATAGGAATAAATGGACTTTTCCTTAAATTGATCAGTAGCATCTATTTAAAACTATCAATAAGCATTATATGTAATTGATATAAACTGGAACCATTCCCAGTAAGATCAAGGGTGAAACAAGGTTGCCCACTATCACCATTACTATTCAATATTGTATCAGAATGCTAGCTTTGGCAATAAGAGAAGAAAAAGAGATTAAAAGAATTAGAGAAGGTAATGAGGAAATCAAATTATCACTCTTTGCAGATAATATAATAATATTTGCAGATAATATCAACTAAAAAACTATTAGAAGTAGTCCACAACTTTAGCAAAGTTGCAGGATACAAAATAAATCCACACAAATCATCAGCATTCTTATATATCACCATCAAAATCCAACAGCAAGAGATACAAAAAGAGAAATTCCATTTAAAAGAATTTTTGATGTTATAAAATATTTGGGAATCTATCTGCCAAGGGAAAGTCAGGAACTATATGAGCAAAATTATAAAACACCTTCCCCACAAATAAAGGCAGATCTAAGCAAATGGAAAAATATCAAGTGCTCTTAGATAGGTTGAGTGAATATAATACAGCTGACAAATGAAGGTGGCCTAGCTGTACCAGAACTAAAACTATATTATAAAGCAGGAGTCATCAAAACCATTTGGTACTGGTTAAGAAATAGAGAAGTTGATCAGTGGAATAGGTTAGATTATCAGAACAGAATAGTCAATGATTATAGCAATCTAGTATCTGACAAACCCAAAGAACCCAGCTTTTGGGATAAGAATTCACTACTTGACAAAAACTGCTGGGAAAACTGGATGACAGAACATAGCACTGTATAGCAAGATAAGATAGAAATGGGTTCATGATCTAGACATAAAGGATGATATTACTAACAAATTTAAAGAACATTGGATAGTTTACCTCTCAGATCTATGGAGGAGAAAGAAATTTGTGACCAAAGAAGTGGAGATCATTACTGATGACAAAATAGGTAATTTTGATTATATTAAGTTAATTATATTATATTAAGTTAAAAACATAACTAAATGCAGACAAGATTAGAAGGGAAGCAATAAATTAGGAAAACATTTTTACATTGAAATGTTCTGATAAAGGCTTCATTTCTAAAACATATAAAGAATTGACCCAAATTTATAATAGTTCAAGCCATTCTCCAATTGATAAATGGTCAAAGGATATGAAAAGACAATTTTCAGATGAAGAAATTGAAACTATTTGTAGTGACATGAAAGGTGCTCCAAATCACTATTGATCAGAGAAATGCAAATTAAGACAACTCTGAGATACCACTACACACCTGTCAGATTGGCTAAGATGACAGGAAATGATAATGACCAATGTTGGAGGGGATGTGGAAAAACTGGGACACTGACACATTGTTGGTGGAATTGTGAACAGATCCAACATTTTGGAGAGCAGTTTGGAACTATGCTCAAAAAGTTATCAAACTGTGCATTCTTTTTGATCCAGCAGTGTTAGTATTGGGCTTATATCCCAAAAAGATTTTTAAAGGAGGAGAAGGTACACACATATGCAAAAATGTTTATGGCAGCCCTCTTTGTAGTGGCAAGAAACTGGAAACTGAGTGGATGCCCATCAATTGAACAATGGTTGAATAAATTATGTTTTATGAATATTATGGAATATTATTGTTCTGTAAGAAATGACCAGCAGGATGATCTCAGAGAAGCTTGAAGAGACTTCCATGAATTGATGCTAAGTGAAATGAGCAGAATCAAGAGATCATTATATTTGGCAACAAAAAGACTATACAATGATCAATTCTGATGGATGTGGCTCTCTTCACAATGAGATGATTCAAAACAATTCTACTTGAAGAGAGCCATCTAAACCCACAGAGAGAACCATTGGAACAAAGTGTGGAATACAACATAGCATTCTCATTCTCTCTGTTGTTATTTGCTTGCATTTTGCTTTCTTTCTCAGTTTTTCTTTTTTTTCATTCTTGAACTGATTTTTCTTATGCAGCAAGGTAACTATATATATATATATATGTATATGTATACATATATATGTATACATCTATTGGAATTAACATGTATTTTAACATATTTAACATTTCAAAGGAATTAATGAAGACAAAAGACTACCTGCCAGCTAGGGGAGGGAGTGAGGGGAAGGAGGGGAGAATTTAGAACAAAAGGTTTTGCAAGGGTCAGTGTTGAAAAAATTACCCATGCATATGTTTTGTAAATAAAAATCTTTAATAAAAAAATTTTAAAAAGAAATAGCATGCATATTGTTCAGAAATGTTTTGGAAATAAGAAAAGAAAGATTGGAGGTTAGAAATCTAAAAGTAGGCTTTGGTCCCTGAAGATTAAAACTCATACAAAGTCATGTTTCCCATTCTGACCCTACAACCATTCAGCTTCAGAGCTAACAGGTATGAAAAGATAATGGTAGAATCTCTCAAGAGGTGTAACAGTTCAGGACAGTTGTGGAATGATGAGAGTTTCTGCACTCATAAATATCTGGACCTAGTAGTGGAGAGTCAGAGTGCTTCATCCCCAAAGAATGCAACTATGTAGAAAGGAACAATGTGGATGAGTGTAGAAATTCCTGGATCCCATCTACCTGGAGAAGTAACAAGAAGTTCAATAGTTCATGGCCTCCTATTAAGAGATGATAGCAGCCAAATACAGAATGAATCAGTGAGAGCTCCCAACTTTAAATCTTTTGGAGAGAAGAGGATCAAGCACTTGGATTTAGAACCAGAGGAGCAGCCAGGGACTGAGTCACAAAGCAAAGAACTAGATTTGGCCCTTCCTTGTTACCATGAGTTATTTGGATTAGTGCTCTGGGAAACACAAAATGCTTTTCCAACATGGGGGAATTGAATAAAATCAAGTGAAATCAAAAAGCAATTACTAAATATCTTCAATGTTTCAGGCAGTGATATATAAATACAATACAATATTTAAATAACAAAAATACAACAGTCCCTACCATCAAGGTACTGTGTTCACACATGAGTAAACATAGAACATATACAAAATAAATACACACTAAATAAGAGAGGGGAAAGAACTAACAATTGGGGGAGTTAAAGAATGTGTTAGGATAGTACTATAAAGTTATACATATATATGTGTGTGTGTGTTTGTGTGTGTGTGTGTGTGTCTAATGTGAAGGTAGAACTCAGTGGAAAGGGGAAGAAACCCATGGTATAGTGTGGTTATTATTCTTCATTCTTGAAAAAGACCAAAATGACAGCACTATGTTGGGGTCAAATGTGTTAAACTGTAGCTAATCAGACAAATATGAATCCAGATGTTCTATCATAAGATGGGCACAAGTAGTCTATATAAGCATTTGGAGAGGAAATGGCTAAAAATTTGCATATCTCATATTTCTTTTGAGTTATTACAATCCTGCTTTGCTTATAGAACATAGCTTCTTCTTTGATTCTGACATACAGAATTCCTATGGATAGGACTATGCAGTGCTATACACTATCTCCCATGTCTCACAATTGATTCCAAATTGCTTTTTCTGTCTTGTATGAATTCTCTGTAAAATAGTCTTTTGGGCAAACATATGTTTGATTTTCGGACAACACGGCCAGAAGTTTTGTTTGTTGACAAGTTACTCTTTGCAGTAGTTTAAATGCTTGATAGTTCAGCTCAAGAAGGACCTTATCATAAGGTAACTTATTTTGCCAGATGATTTTCAGAATCTTCCCAAGATAATTCAATAGAAGTGATTCAGTTTTTTGACATGATGTTTCACAGGCATACACCAACGAGGTTAGTAGCTGGCTTTGTAGACCTTCAATTTGATAGTCAATTCCTTTTCTTTCCCACCCTTTCCTTTAGAGCCTTTTCAAACACTGATTACAATGCATGCATCAATTTCATCATCTATGTAGACATCACTGCCAAGATAAATGAACTTATCCACAGAATTCAAAATTTCTCCATTTGTTATATAACCTACGATTCCATGTATAAATTATGTGATGCTGGCTAATGAAGAACCTGTTTTTGTTTTTGTTTTTTTCAGTGTTAATTATCAGGCCAAAATTAGCACAAGCAGCAGAGAATCAGTCCTTACTCTGCTTGCATCAGCCTCAGAGGCTACATTGAGAATATAATCATCTGTAAACAAAAAGTCATGAGCTAACTCTATCTCCACTCTATCCTTGACTTACAGCCTTTTCAAGTTAAATAATTTATTATCAGTATAGTGGCTGACCTTGATGCCATTTTCATCCTTGTTAAAGGCATCTGACAATAACATCAATGAACTCCATTGGTGACTTATCCACCATTTTACAGTGGTCCTCAAACTTTTTAGATAGGGGGCCAGTTCACTGTCCCTCAGACTGCTGGAGGGCCGGACTAGAGTAAAACAAAACCTCACACTCTGTCTCTGCCCCTCAGCCCATTTGCCATAACCCAGTGGACCACAGAAACATCCTCACCGAGCCGCATCTGGCCCTCAGGCTGTAGTTTAAGAACCCCAGAATCCTGTGCAAGCAAGTTTTTTTTTTTTTTTTAATTTAAAGGTAAGATAGTTGCTGTCCTATGTATGCCTTATTATCTTCAGTGCTTGCATGAAACCTGATGGTTCTACCTGCTTTAAGACTCTCCTCACTCCAATCCTCCAGTCTCTATCTAGTCAACAATGTGATTTTCCTAAAGCACAGATTCAATTATGTCATCCCCCTAATTAATAAATTCATTTGACTCCCTATAACCCACCCCCAGGAACAAACATAAAATTCTCTGCTTGATATTCAAATGTCTTTATGCCCTAGCCCCTGTCTTCCTGACACATACTCACTTCTAGTAGCATAGTTTCCTGGTTGTTCTATGACTAAGTCCCTACTTTATTCTTTCTGGAGTTCACTTTCCTTGTTTTTAAAACTAGAAGGTTAAACTAGATAATATCTAAGCCATTTCCACCTTTAAACTCATTTTGAATCTTCTCATTAAGGTATTTTCTCTAACTGTCCCCCAAATTAGAATGTTCTCCCTCATCTCCACCTACGGTTTTGTTCCTTTAAGTCCCAACTAAAATCCTACATTCTACAGGAAGCCTTTCCCAACCCTAAAAGGGATTGGGCTTAAAATTAAATTAAATTAAAATTAAAAGATTCTAATGTCTTCTCCCTGTTAATTATTTCCTATTTATACTATCTTCAGCTTTTTATACATGTTTATTTGCTTATTGTCTTCCCCATTTAGACTATGAGCATCTTGAGGACAGAGGCTGTCTTTTGCCTCTTTCTATATCCCCAGCACTTGCTTAGCACAGTACCTAGCACATAGTAGGTGCTTAATAAAATATTAAATGTTTTTGACTGAGTGACCCACATCTGTGGAGATCTAGATAGAATCTCTATTCTCAAATTCCCAGAAGAAATTCTATGTGAGGAAAACTTGGCCAAAAGATATGACCTAGGGAGAGCTCTCATATATGAATATGGTGAAGATAAACCCAGAACCTCAATTGTAGTACATAGATTATAACTAAAAAAAAGGTTTGGATTTAGAGAGCATCTCTTTCATTTTACAAATCAAAAAAATGGCTAATACACATTTTTAAGCATCTGCTATGTGCCAGACACTGTGATATGGAGAAAAATTTTCTTAAAGTCATCTCATAAGTTAGTAGTAAAGGTAGAGCCAGAATGTAGAGCCAGACTCTAGATCTTCTGGTTTCTAGGTCAGTATCCTTTCTACCATAATTAGCAACAGTTAGCATTTATAGAGTGCTTTCTTTGTGCTAGATTCTTTACAATTATTATCTCCTTTGATTTTTACAACACTGGGAGATAGAGTGCTATTATTATCCCCATTTTACAAAAGAGGAAACTGAGGCAAACAGAGAGATTCAGTGATTTATCTGGATCACACAGGTCTGTGTGTCTTAATTCAGACACTTAATTCAAGTCTGGCACAATTAATGAGGCTGGCACAATCTCAGGAACTCCTTGTTCTGTATCTAGAATGTTGGATCTTCGAATTCTTTAGGAACTCTACATTGTCCTGGAAATCATCCCTTCTTTATTCAGAGTGAAGGTTCAGGATCTCAATTCACTTGGAAATATGATTCAAGTCTGAATTCAGATTTGAACTCAGGTCTTCGTGACACCAAGTCCATCACTCTATCCACTGTACTACCTAGCTGCCTACAATACCTTAATCCCCAAGGAAAGCTGTTCCTGGGAAAGGCTAAGAAAAAAAGACTCTTTTGTTTGTCCATTTGCTTTCAGATGGCTCTGGAGAAGAAAGTGAGGCAGGTAACCTTGCATAGCCTCCCCCACTTAACTTGCATGTTATGGCATCACCTCCCTGATATCTTAGTCCTCTTCGAAGTTGAAGGGCAAACAATATTCTCTATTTCTTCCAGACTTGATGCCTGTGATATTATTTCTACCTTTAAAAATGAATTTTCTAACAAAAAAACAAGAAGTGTCATGACAATACAACATTTTTTTCTAAAGGAAGAATTATTATATTACCACATCTCAGAAGCCTTTCAAAATATTTTTATTGATATTTTTTTTGTTTTCACATAGCCTAGATTTTTCCAATTTCACTTCCCACATATCCCATATAACAACAACCTTTCCCTATAACAACAACAACAACAAAAAGTAATTCCTTCCAGGTCCAGAGACACTCAGACACCCAAGACAATTGTAGAATGTTAGATTGAGACTATTAGAGTGAAACAGCTGCATTTAGATTTAGAGTATCTGAGTTCAAGATTTTCTAATCCCTTTGGGAAAGTGGCTCACCCTGTTTATATAGCTTCTAATATCCCTTGAAGCCCTGTATCTTTGATTCTATAGAAAGCCATTTATTTTTTCTGGGGCTCAGTCTCCTCACTTTTAAAATGAAGTTGAACTAGATGATCTCTAAGCCCCTTCCAGCACTAAACTCATTTTGAGTCGTCTCACTTCAAAGCAAGGACTCTTTCTAGTATATTCTCATGCCTTTAATCTCCCCCCACTCACCATGGAACCCTCCCATGGTTTTTTAAAGGGGGTAGTTTTGAGGCTCCAATAGCTGTCTCTCCCAAGTACCTTCTTTCTTCCCTTCTGATTTGCCTCTCTTAACCTTCTCCCCCTCCTTCCCTTCCATCATGCTCCCTGTTTCTGAATGTGCTGAATGATTTGTGATCCTGACAAGTTGAATTGTGGGTAAAGTAACTGTCCAAATGGGCAGCAAATTGGAACCTCGGCTCCCAGCAGGCAGGCCAATCCATCACCTAGAGAGAAAGCTGCTGTCAGCACCTTAGGTATGATTCTCCTAGGCCTTACCCTGGACTGATCCCACTCTCTTCTCTCCATTGCCATTGTACCTGGAATAGAGGTACCTATCAATAAACTGCAGCCCTCCCTCTATCACCAGTTCTGGAGCAATCTCCAACCCCAGGGTTCCTTATTTTCTTTAGTTCCTTCCCATCCCTCCCCTATCCCAAATCTGACCTCCAGTTCAAGTCTCTGGAGGCAGAGACATTATAATAAACAGTGGGAAGAGAAAAGAGGGTGGAGGGAATACAGGATTTATAAAATTATAGGATTTAAAGTTGGAAGACAACTTAGAGTTCTTCTAGTCCACCCTCTTTATTTTACTGAGGAAAAAAACTGAGACCCATAACAGGGAAATTGAAAACAGGCAAAAAAATGCCCTGGTGACTTATTAGCTTTATAAAAGCACTTTATAAAAGTGCTACAGATGTGCTATTATTAACCATAGTAAAGACAATAACAATAATAATCTAAATAAAGCTCAATTTCATTATCTGTTAAACAGGGGCAATGATGTTTGTATTCACTAGATACAAATTAATCAGTCATATGGATGCTATTATTATTTTTCTTTAAATAAATTTTTATATGCTTGTTTGATATCATTTAAATAATAAACATATAGATAGGCAAGTAGATAGAAATGTAATAGATGGATAGATAGATAAGTAGATTAATAAAGAGGGGAATGAGAGTACTATTAATTAACTTTATAAAGTTGCCTTTTATTTGGAACATTTGAGACATACCCACTGACTACTCCTCTGAGATTAAGGACATATTCTGGATATTAAGGAGTGATTTAATTGACTCAGGAAGCTGTGAATCAGAAGCACTTACTTTGTGTTGGGCCTATAAAAAGGAATCTTCCTTATAAGGTCATTCTCCTCTCCTTTTTAGAGAAGATATGGGAGAGTTGATCAAAGGTAAGGAACCTAAAAACTGACTGTAGAGTACTTCCACATTAACATATTCCCCCAGGGATTTTCTAACCATCACTGCCCAGTTCCAGTGTTATCTTGGAGCCCAAAAGATGGAAACATTTGGGGAAGTGTCAGAATAATAAAGAGTTTCTTACCTTACCTATGGAGCATCCATAGCAGAGGTATATCTAAGTTTTATATTCGCCATTCCATGGCCCCACAAGAAAGGAATCATATTTCCAAGTGGATTGAGATCCTGAACCTTCACTCTGAATAAAGAAGGGAAGACTTCCAGGACAATGTAGGGTTCCTAGAGAATTCGAAGATCCAGCATTCTAGAGAGAGAAGAGGGAGTTCCTGAGATTGTGTCAGCCTCAAGTTTGATTCTAATAACTCTCAAATCAAGAGTTCCAGGAGAATAGAAGGTGGATTCCCTTGAGGATACCAGCATCTTGGAGAAAAGGAGGTTCTAGGATAGCAAGAGGAGGGGGAATTCCCAAGCACTGCCAGCCTCTTAAGGAGAAAATTGTGCAAACAATCCTGTAGATGGAGGATCAAAAAGGACTGATACACTCCATGGAGGAAAAGAGATGAGCTGTGTTACTCTCACATGTAATTAAAAGATGGAACAAGCCCAAGAGAAAGACGGGGTAGTTTTCTTGCAGCCCTAGTTTATTTTTTTCTTATGCTTCCTGGGGAAATGGTGGCACTTAGAATACTAAGCGGGAGAAGTTGCCTCCTGGACAATTACAAATTCATTTCCCTTCCCAAACCATAGAGTGATATTATGAGTTCAGAGGACAGTAGATTCTGAAGAGTTTGTTCAGTCATTCCAGTTGTGCCCAATTTTTTGTGACTGCATTTGGGATTTTTGGGGCGAAGACATTTTGCCATTTCCTTCTCTAACTCACTTTATAGATGAGGAAACTGAGGCAAAACCAGTTAAGTAACTCTCTCAGGGTCATACAGCTATTAAGTGTCCAAGGCTAGATTTCAACTTTCAGGCCCAGCATTTTATTTATTATAACACCTAGCTCCCTGAGGGAAATAAGAAGGAAGAAAGGAGAAGAACAATATTAATTGCCTTTGGGCTACTTTTGATCTTTTATATGTTTTATAAAAAAATTTAAAGTGAAATAAAAGCAATTTGAATTGTGCTTTTTAGTGCTATACCTCCACATCTACAGAAACCTAAACACAAGATCTATTTAAGCTTTCTTCTGAGATTCTCAAAGGAAACTCTAGGCAAGGGGCAAAGTGAGTCAAAAGGATATGAGATTTTTAAGGTCATCCCCAATATTGAACACAATTTAAGACCAGAATTTGGAATGTTGAGTCATAGTTTATATGTTTGTACATAAATATATAGTAAATGTATAGTGTATATGTGGGTATGTGTACATTCATACATAGATATTCCCTGTATTTTTCTAATCCCTAATAAATGCCTTGGGTATTTAAAAACTCATTACTTTCAATATCAGGAAAAAAATTAACAAACCAAGACAAAACTATTATGGGTGACTGGGAGGGTGCTGATCAGAGAATTGCTCGGTTTAAGGAGTTTCCTAACCCATTTTAATGAGATGACAAAGTATAGAACTTTGTCAGAAGAATGATTCATGCTATAGTAGAGTTAGATATGCTTGTTAGGGACTTTGCTGAGAAAGTACAAGCAAAGAACTTTCTATTAGTTTCTAATATCGGAGGCTGGTCACAGTTATTTGGTAAGTGATAATCAAAAGGAATGGATTCATTTTGGATAAATGTTCCCCTTTTGAAATACATAAAAGTGAATTACGAAGGGATTCTGCTGATCACTCCAATTTTAATTGTTATTACTAATTAACTTATGCCCCAAAGTCACTAAATTTTACATACTCTTAGACTCAGTGATTCCAATAGTAGGCTTATCTTCCAAAGGGATTAAAGACTATGGGAAAAGACTTGCTTTTTGTTACAGCAGATAACAATAATAGAAACAAAATAAGTACATATAAATTGAGGAATGGATGAATAAATTTGTGATATACGAATATATAAAATATTATTGAACTATAGAAATTATAAAAGTAATTCAGAGAAATCTAGGAAAATTTACATGTACTAATGCAGAATAAAGTGAGCAGAACCAGGAGACCAATGGATACTTTAATTAGAACATTAAAGAGATTTAAGAACTGAAATCAGTCCAAGAATTGGTTACTCACCTAGAAGACTGATGGTAAAGTATGCTTCCTGCCTATTGGTGGAGAAGTTATAGAATGTAGGTAAAAAGTGAGACGTTTTTTCAGACACAACCAATAAAACAAAAATTTGTTTTGCTTTACTTATTTGTGACAAGGGAGGGCTTTTATTGAGAGAGAAAGAAGTATAATAGAAAGATGGAAGAGTAACAGTGATTTTAAAGTAAGAACAAAAGAAAGAAAAACCATAATGAAACTGAAAAATTCACAGAAGAGAGCAGTATAGAAATGAATACAGTGTTGTTACTAGTGTGTTAAATTTGATAACAACAAAACCAATAACAAAGATCAGCATTTACATAGCATTTATAAGTGCCAGAAATTATGCTAAGTACTATACATTATTATTTAATTTTATTCTCACAATCTTGGGAGAAAGATGCTATCATTATCCCTGCTTTTTAAATAAGGAAACTGAGGTAAATAGAGTAAAGTGACTTGCCCAGAGTGGTTTAGCAAATAAATGTCTGAGAGTCTGGATTTGAACTCAAAACTTCTTGATTCTAAGGCCTGGCACTCTATTTACCATGCTACTTAACTGCCTAATTGATGTACATTTAAAAACAAAACAAGCTTTCTATATATATAGATAGATAGATATAAATACATACATATATATATATATAGTAGAGAAATATTCATATACAAAATTTGTTGATAATTGTCAAGTTCATAATAAACAATACATATTTTAAATTAATTATAATGACAAAGCATTTTGCAAGCCATGAAACACTATGTTGTTTTATTAGCTAGTTTGTTGTTGCTGTTCTTATTGGAGTAATGGCATGATTAAATCAATATTTTAGAAAAATTGACCTGAATCAGAATAGGCAGAAACTAGAAAGATATTAAAGGAGAGGAAAGAGGAAAACAGCTAAGCAACCCAAGTACCATTCCCAAATTCCCTCAAGATTCCCCTAAAAAATAAATGAGGAGGATCTGTTAAGGGGCAGGTCAATTCTCCGAGAGCCTCCACAGCTGTGGATATAGCATCTGAAGTTGCTGCAGGGCGGCCTTTGCTGACACAGGTGTTGTGGACTGGGAATGAAATAAATCGGAGGCAGAGGGAAGAGGAGAGAGGTCAGAGAACAGCAACTGCCTCTCAGTCTCCTTGTATCATTCTCTCACAAGAGGAGGTCCATTCTGGGTTGGATCTACAGCAGCCACTGTCAGGTGGCTCCCATGTATTCCAACAGCTCTCCTTTGTATTCCAAAAAGGATCCTAATTGAGATCCACTCCCTTTCTAAGTCAGTTCAATTACAATGGACATTCTATGTGATCTCAGCCTGAGATGAGGGATTGACTTAATCCCTTTCCAGAGTCCTCCCCCAATTCTAACACTCTAAAATGTCCTCGCCCATTCTCTCATAACTTCTCTCTAGAGTCCTAATCTGACCCTATCTTCACTCAGTTCTCACATCTAGCTCCCAAAGCTTCCCTGGCCTAAAGAAATGTCATATAGATAAAAGCATAAACATAGATTTAAAGCACTTTAAAGTTTATAAAATATTTATTTTACAGCTACCCTATGAAGTGAATTTTATAGAAAATAGGCTCAGAAAAATTTAATAAAGCCTCCTAATATCAAGTCCAGTGTTTTCCCTTCCCCCAAGCCCCAATCAACCTGCCTCCAAATTGCCTTTTTCTCAAATTCCCATGAGAGAAAGATGTGTTAGCCAAAAACAGCAGCTGCCAGTCTAGCACTGGTCAGGAGACTAAGTGGAAATGCCAAAGAGGAAAATGAGACCCTAGGATTCTGACTGCCAGAGAATGACTGAGACATATTATGCTGCTGGTTTGCTTGAGTCCCATCCTAATCCATAGGATCCCTCAACTCAATACCTTTCCTCTGCACTTGTTAAATAGTTCACTTTCTGCCAATCATTGTCACTTACCTGGTGAAACAGCCAGCTTGTATAGACCTAGCAGGAAATGTGATGCTGTGAATAGGGTACTAAACATTGAGTTAGGACAATATACCAAGAGGGAATTGTGTTATAAATTATCAAGAAAAAACCAGGATGACAGGGTGACTTCTAAAGTCCTTGTCCCACCTGAATGAAAACTGTCATTTTCTAGTACTCTAAAGTTTGCAAAGTACAACCCTGGGAGGTAGAAGTTATTATTATTACCATATTACATATGAAGAATATGAAGCAGACAGAGATTAAGTGGCTTACCCAGGGTTACACAGCTAGAAAATGTCTGAAGCTGGATTTGAACTCTTTTCTTCTTGACTTCAAGCCCAGCATGCTTACCACACTGTCACCTAACTGTTTCATTATTCTTTGGAATGCAATCGAATTCAAGAAAAGATTTTGATTACCTGAACTAAGAGACACAATCTTGTTTTTGGTGACAGAAGTGAGAGTGTAAATGTCTTAGTTTAATTAAGAAAGCCATTTCTAGGTTCATCTTTGTCCAGACTGAAAAGGAGATCTTTAGTGAGAATAATTAAAGTGAGGACATCCCTTTATAAACCAAAGGAAGTGTCCTTTAATGTGAGATGAGCCTTTTGCCTACACTGAATCTGATCTTAAAAAGGAACTAGTTTTCTGGGAAGATAAATGATCTCCAAGGGTATTCCTGTGACCTGAATCCTTACTTTAACTCTGGTCAGTTTAAAGTCCCAGTCTAGATAACAAGCCCTTGTCTTTTTTTATATAGACAAGGTAATTTTTTTATTATAGCTTTTTATATACAAAACATGCATGGGTAATTTTTCAACATTGACCCTTGCAATGAGCCCTTGTCTTAATCCTTCTTAGATATTTTATCTATTGTTTCATCATAATTGTAAATTGTAAGTGGACATGGTTGCAGCCATAAGAATTCCAATTACCAGAAGAAACTTTGTTTATTTGGATTTACCTCCAAGGAGGAATGCTTGTATATTAATATTATTAATAAATTATCTCTGACAGACTTTGGCTAAAATGAAAAGTGCAGAATTTTCTTCCACAGAGATAATGATAGCACTCTTCTGCCAGAGCTGTTGTGAGGATCAAACGAGATGATGTCTGTAAAGCACTTTGGAAACCTTAAAGTGCTAAGTAAATGCCAACTGATATTATTAGGGTAATAGAATGAAAAAAAGTGTCCTGGTGAAGAGATGGTCATTAGCATGGACAGAAGGCATGGGATGAATTGGGAGGAAATGAGCGCCAGGCTCACTGGATTTGGGAACAAAAGAAGGTAGTGGGCTTTCTAGGATGAAATTCCAAAACCATGAATTCTCATTATAACTACTCTAGTAACACTGATCCATCAGGGATAATTGGGGAACAGAGGAGGGAGAGGGTATCCAGTTATTCAACCAGAATGCAAGTAGGGGCAGAGGGAGACAGCTCCAAAAGTTTCTTCTCCTGTTTCCATCACATCTTTCCTCCATCTCATCTCTCCTAATGATCTTGACAAGGAGAGCCCCCAAACTCTCTCTCATTCTCTCTCTTGGGGGAAAGCTTGGGAAACTCCCTCAGAGAAGCTCTCCCCTGAGAGACCCATCCCAGGGAATCAAGATAAAATGGTTTCACTCTATCTAGTTGGGACTAGTTGAGTCCAGGACCACTCCTACTTAGCCTGAGCTGGAGATGGAGATTTCTATCCAACTCTATTGAGTTGGAAATTAGTCCAGGGACACTCATTAAATTCAAAGATTCTCTATTCCGATTTCAACTCAAACTGCTCCCAGCCCCTACCAAGAGCTATCCATATAACAAGCTTCCTTCAGTGCAATTCCTTGCAGAAACCAAAAGCAGGAATCATGCCAAGGAACCTCTTTCTCCTTGGCATAGCTGCGACCTCTGCCCACTGAGAGGACATTCTCTTTTCAAAGTTACTGCCTCTTTATCTCTCTCACCTATTTCCCTAACAGGACCCTATTTACCTCTCTGTCAGGATTTCTCTGCTAGATCTTTACTTCTCTGTCAGGACCTCACCACTAAAAAAGTCAGCCTGTAAAAGCTGACTTCTCAGTTCTAATAATAAACTTCTTTTGCCAGTTTAAGTTTTGGGGTTTGTAAATTCATTTATGAAGGACTTGCACCGACCAGAAGGGAGTTCCCACAACTCCCTGCCCTACGCTGAACCTCATCATTCTCACTCACCATAATTTTCATTCATTTTCATTCATTCAATGAACATACATTAAGTGTCTACTACATGTCAGGCAATGTGCTAAACATTAGGGAATTCAAACAGCTTACAATCACTGCACTATGATAAGGAGGTTAAAGGACCCCAAAGCCTAATCAGCAGGCCCTACTTCCTAATTGTCCTAATTGTCAATCCCTCTTTCTCCTCCATCATATTGACAACAGTTGGACCCCTCTCTTGGCACTTATTAGCTATGTGATATAGGGCATATCACATCACCACTCTGAAACTTGGCTCCTTCATTTATAATATGAGGATAATTACATTTGTACCATCTACATTACAGAATAGTAGAGAGAAAAATACTTCATAAACCTTAAAGCATTATAAAAATCCCAGTTATTGTTATTACAATGTCTTTGCTATGTTCCTCAGGATTCAAGAGCCTTCTGGGACTATATAAAGAAAACCAGCCCCTCTTCAGAGGCAGCATAGAAGTGAAGGAGTGATGGAGAAAACAAGTATTTATTAAGCATCTACCATATGCCAGGCACTGTGCTAAGTGCTTTACAAATATTTTCTCATTTGATCTTCACAACAACCCTTTAAATAGATCAGTTCCATTGTCATCCTCCTTTAACAAATGAGAAAACTGCAGCAGATGGAGTTTAAATGACTTACACCACTAGTAAAATGTGATGTTAACTTTGAACTCAGGTCTTCCAGTCTCCAGGTCCAGCCCTTTGTCTATCATACTATGTAATGGGCCAGAAATCTACTTGAAACAAGGATTCTTACAAGGTGCTAATTCAGTGGAATTGATAAGACAATGGTTATCTAGTTTAGCATGGTGCTTAATAGTTCTCTAGTTCGGTACATGTACTTAGTACTCAATATAGTTGTACAAGATTCTCACCTAAGATGATGTAATTATAACAGAGCATATAAGCTGGGACAAACTCAGCCAGAGACATTCATTCCCATCTTTGTGGTGGCTGGAGGCTGGAGGACAAGTCATCGGACTCAGACATTCATTCCATTTCCCAGCACCATGGGGACTGGAACAGACAGGGGGAAAACAGAGGACTGGAGGCTGGAGCACAAGCTTTTGGACTCAGGGAGACTTCGAGACAGAGACCATCGTGGTGGTCCCTCTGCCTCCCCCACAGAAACCAAGACACATTGTGGAGGACCTCCAGAAAGCTGGCCCGGGCCCCAGGCAAGGAGACAGACTGTGAAGGAAACAGTAAAGATTTTTGGACTTTATTTCTGGTTATTCTGGTGGTGATTACTCTGCTGAAACGAAGGTTGGTCCAAAGACCTCCAGAAAACCAACCAGAACACTACAACTATATAGCTGCCTCTAGTGCAATCACTAGCTCTAAAATCAAAGACATGGATTTGATCACCTGGCTTTTTTTTGTCTCAGATAAGCTCCCACCTTCTACAGGAAGCCTTCTTCAACACCTCTTAATTCCAGTTCCTTTTCTTGGTTAATTATTATCTATTTAGTCTATATATAACTTGCTTTGTAAATTTATGTTTGTATGTTGCTTTCCCCATTAGATTGGGGAAGGCAGGGACTCTCTTTTACTTCCATTATATTTTCAGTGCTTAGCACAGTGCCTTAGCACAGAGCATATTTAGCTCTTAATAAATATTTATTAAATGGACTTTAAATTACTATCACCTATGTGACTTTGTGCCAACAACTTAACTAGAAAGTTAAGCCCCATTTTTCTCTTCTGAAAAATGAGGAAGGTTGAGCTAGAAAGCCTCTAAAAGTCTTCTGATGCTAAATCTATGATCCTGCAATTCTGGCTCCAAAATTGTGTAGGAGAAAGATCATTGAGCTAAAGTCAAAAGACCTAGCTTTGAGCTCCATTTCTATCACTCACTATCTTTGTGACTTGAAACAATTACCATCTCTCTGAGCCCCAAATTCCTCAGCTATAGAATGAGAACATGGAACTAGATGGTTTTTTAAGATACCTTCTAATTCTAAATGAAAGAATCTGGAAGTTCCTAGTGAGTGCCCCTGGAGCCCTCTTGGCTAGACATTTCTACTAGGTATTTCGACCGGGCCTTGCATGAGAGCCCATAAAGTAGATTTTCTGAATTTCCAGATTAAGAAGAAACAAGTAGGGATCCTTTACCTGTAGGATGAGAGAATCAGATCCCTCAAATATCTCAATAAGCTGGAAGCTAAGTGGAAGCTTACAAAATGAAACTTAATAGGATAAATGTAAAGTCCAATACTCAAGTGCAGGCTGAAAAAGCGGCTGCATTAGTAAGTATGGGGGAGGCATGCCAGGACAGCAATTACTGTGAAAAAGGTCCGGACATTTTAGCAGACTGCAGGTGAAGTCAGAGTGAAGGGGCAGCTAAAAGAGCTAATGGGATCTTAGACTGTTTTAATAGAGGCATGATGTCCAATATAAGGAAGGTTAGAGTCTTACCAGCCTGTGCTCTAGGGAAACCATTTCATCTCTATAAGATTCAGTTTATTCTTCTATCAAATGAAGGTCAGATTGCATCTAGAAGATTTATGTGGTATAGTACGGAGAGCTGAACTTTTAACCAAGAAGAACTTAAGTTCTTGTCCTGACTTGAACGTATATGACTTTGTGACCCTGGGTAAGACCCTTAAATTCTCAGTTCTCTGGATAACTCTGAAGTTTTAAACTTACATTAGTAGAAGGAGTTTCCTTGCTTGAAAGATTTCTATACTAATGAAATCATAGGTTCAGTCCTTAGTTGGTTGTCATATTTTAAGAAATAAACTGGGAATACAAGGGATAATATTATAAAAAAAATATATTAAAAAAAAAATAAACTGGAGGGAAGGGGGCAGCTAGGTGGTGAAGTGGATAAAGCACCAGCCCTGAAGTCAGGAGGACCCGACAAATCTGACCTGACACTTAACACTTCCTAGCTGTGTGACCCTGAGCACTTAACCTCAATTGCCTCAGCAAAATAAATAAATAAATAACAAAAAAGTAAACTAAGACTTTAGAGTATGTGTATAAGAGGGTTACTAGGCTGGTAAAGGGAACTGGAGATTATACCATTCAAAGATTGATTAAAGCATAGCCCATATTTCATTTTCCCAAACTTGGGAATTCTGTCTTGAGGGCTACTCCAAAAATCACATTCTCATTGGTACAGTTCGCCCCACCTAGAGTTCACTCTAAGAAAATCTCTGAATATGAATTGTTTCTATATATTCCAATTGTTTCAGGGTCAAATATACCTCTGATTCCATATAAGTGTAAATAATGGACCCTGTAAATAATATAGACTACACATGAGAAATATACAGTAACTCACAAACAAGCAACACAATTCTCCTCTGTCCCAGATCCAAACAACCCCTTTTTTCTTTTCCTTGCCAACTTTCTCTCTCCCCTACTCTTTATCCCCTACTCTTACATACGCTATAGCCAATATACAGTTTGTAAAGATATTTGTTTACAGAAAAAAGAATAAACTCAGAAACAATATAAATGAGTACAAAGAACCATAGTCCATAAAAAAAATCTATCTCAAGCAATCTGAGTGGTTTTAACATGTGAGTCTAACCTAATTAAGCTGCACTCTTGGATGGTTGGAATTGTGGTACCATTGCTAGGCATATAGTAGTTGGGGGTGGGGGGAAAGAGTCAATTTTTGTGGGAAGAAGAAAGACAATGTGGTATGGTAGAAAGAGAATACTAGATTTGGACTTGTGGGACCTGGGTCTAATTTCTGCCTCCTCAGTGTCAGAGCTGTACATGCTGTACAATTTTCATCAAATCACTTAAACTTCTCCTGTGACACATTAGAGCCATCAGTGGATTCCACTGGCAGCTCACGTTGGTAGCAAGCTTTACCGAGGCATTAATGACCAGCAACAGAGGAAGATGAAGTACCCTAAAGGAGAGATTGGAAGCAGCATGTGCCAGACAAATCAAACCATCACCACCACGTTGACCACCATGTCCCCTTACACAAGATAGGCCTGAACCCAAGAATCTTGGGAATAGCAATGATTCTAGCCCAGAGCCCTCAGTTATCATCTGGGAAGCATCCCTTGTAAAGATACAACCTGGCCAGTGCTCCTGCGGGAGCTGCAGTCACAGCTAGTGAAGACCCAAAAAAGAAAGTTCTTATGATCTTATGGTACTGTCAAGTAGTTCCATATCAGAAATGAATCTGAGTTTGTCAGTGGAAATGACATTAGAAAATACTCATTGGGATGTATTCTGATGGAAGTGGAAATCTTCAACATAAAGAAGAGCCAACTCACTTCCAGTTGATCAATGATGGACAGAATCAGCTACACCCAGAGAAGGAACACTGGGAAGTGAATGTAAATTGTTAGCACTAATATCTGTCTGCCCAGGTTGCATGTACCTTCGGAATCTAATGCTTATTGTGCAACAAGAAAATGATATTCACACACATGTATTGTATCTAGGTTATATTGTAACGTATGTAAAATGTATGGGATTGCCTGTCATGGGGGGAAGGAGTAAAGGGAGGGGGGGATAATTTGGAAAAATGAATACAAGGGATAATATTATAAAAAATATATATATATATAATAAAAAATTATTAATTAAAAAAAAAAAGAAAAAAAAAAGAAAATACTCATTGCTGTCAGTTTTGCCTCAGCACACTAATGACCATGGGAATTTTCTATCCGATTTGTATCTGAAACCTTCTGATTGCATTGTCTCTCCCATTAGAATGTGAGTTCCTATGCCCAAAAGGCTATAAAACTGTGCATTCCTGTTAGGATTACTAAGTGAGTAGAGAACCGTTGTCTCCAGGCAGTTGCTGTTAACTCTTGTCCTTAGAAGTGACTTCCCTTCCTGCAGAGAGCCCCGTCAAGCCTGATGCAATGCAGAGTCTTCCTTCTTGAATCCTGGCTCTGAATCTCCTCCAGCTCTTATCCTTCTCCAGGCCGATCTCTTCTCTGCGCCCAGTGCTGTCTCTTTTTATCCTCCCAGAGAATGGGCGTGGGATAATGCAAGGGCTTCTGGGAAGAACCACCCCAGCCAATGAGCTTGCCCCCTCTATCAAGTCAACCTGAGTTCTCACCTTGTAACCATCCAGAAAACCTGAGTTCTCACCCAGTAATCCTAACACATTCCCTTTAGCTCAGCAGTGCCACTATTGGATCTGTATCCCAAGGAAATCATAAAGAATGGAAAAGGAGCCACATGTGCAAAAATATTTGTATCAGCTCTTTGTGTGGTAGCAAAGAATTCAAAAATGAGTAGCCCATCAGTTAGGGAATGACCGAACAAGTTGCGGTATATGAAGATAATGAAATATTATTGTTCTACAAAAATGATGAACAAGCTGATTTTGGAAAGGCATGGAAAGATATATATGAACTGATGCCGAGCAAAACAAGCAAAACCAGGAGTATATTGTACATGATAACAGCAAGAATGTTCAATGATCTATGCAAGTTATAGTGTTCAGTGGTTCAGTCAAAGTAATGAGGGAAAGGAAAGGGGGAACCCCATTTGTCGGCGCATAGATAGTAAGAAACCCCGTTTCTTGGCGCAAAGATCCCATGCAGCGCAGTGTCCCATGTAAATGAATTTACAGGCCCGAAAACCTAGATTGATAAATGAAAGGTTTATTGTAGGAATTTGGAAGTAAAGCTCAGTTAGAAAGACTCCAGGGCCAGAGGTGGCCGCTGGGAGGGCAGGGACCCCTACATGGCTGGAAGGATACCATGTGTTGGCTGGGAGGGCTCCTCACTTTTTGAGGCAGTTCATCCCACATGTTTTCTACATAGACTCTTCACTCCCATTAACTTTGAGGTTGAACCAACTCTCATTCAAACCCTTGGAGTGCAAGGGGAGGGTGTGTTCCTGGGCTGGAGAGCAAGGAAAATGTTTTGCTATTGTTCTTCCTATACCTTCTCAATAGCTACCCTTTTCTAAAAAGCTAGAGTTCTATTGACTGATTGATTATGGAGAACACATGCTGGATGGGGGCTCAGGAGCCCCTCCCTGCTACTCTTAGACCCCTGAGGGAAATGCCTTCTGAGAATTTAAGTTACCAGTGTGATTTGGAGAATTGGCATGGTGTTGGGGAGAAGCTGGGTTGCTAAAAATGGAAGAGAACCTTGGAGATCATCTTATCTAATCCTTTCATTTCACACAACAGGCAACTAAAACTCAGGCACCTAATGTCACCTACTTTAGTAAGTGATTTACTAGAAGTGACACAATTGGGAATGGATTCTGGGCCTTTTGATTCCAAGTACAGAGTTCTTGCCACTATATCATGATGACAGCCCTCCCTTCCCCCTGCAGTTTCTGCCCAGATTCCAAAGAAGAAAGAAGGTTTGGGGACGAGGTTTAGCCATCTTCTCTAAGGAAAGGTGTAGGCTACAAAGAGGGAGAAGATGGGCAGCAACATGAATCCCTTGGAAGAGGCAGGGCAATCTTTCTGAGGTGGAAAAGAGGCCTCTGGGAATGGTTCATAAGATCCGAGATTTAGAGTTACAAGAGTCCTTAGAAGAGCTGCCCTCAACCCTTCATTTTATAGAAATCTACTTCTCCCAAGGGATTTGAATTCTGAGTGTCAGGCTTTCACATTGTGTGGGGGTGTTGGGAAGCAATGAGCACTGACAATGAGCTTTCAAGTGGCCCTGAGCCCTCCCCAGGCTGCCAAATGGTCCCTCTCAGAGCTGTGGCTTGGATGTCTGGTGAAAGCCATCCCTCCCTGCAGCCCCCCTTTGCCTCCCCCTATTCTTGTTCTCTCTCCCCTCTCCCACCCCTCTTCTGGTCTTCCAAAAGCTTGCTGAGTATAGAAGGCTTAAAATGAGAAGCATGCTCAGAAAGATGCCGCTAGAGGGAAAACTTCAGCCAAATCAATTAATGATAAAACCCTTCAGCAAAACACAGCTACTTTTATCATTTTATAATGTTGTGATTTGAGCAGCAAAAGAAATTAAATTAAAAACTCAGGGACTCCGGGTCAGAGCCCTGTGCTGCACTCATGGGCTTTTAATCTCCTATTAAACCATATATCTTCTGATTGCTTTTGTCAGCTCCCTTCATTTAATAACCCCAGGAACCTCTTGCCCCTCCCATCCTTTTTCCCTGCTTCACTCACCATAGTCCCTGAGAAGAGCTTCAAAGCAGGGCTGGGGGACCTGGGAGACAGACTTCTATCAGCCTGGGAGACTTGGCCTTTAGGTCAGGACATCAGCCCGCACATCTTAATAGCTTTTTGTTTTTTTACAAAGAGTAAGTAGATAAATAGGAGTCGGAGAGGACTGCTAGATTTGGAATGAGAAGACCTACTTCATAGGATCATAGATTAAAATTTGGAAGAGACTTTAGAGATCAATCAAACAACAAAACTGATTAAAATACTTGGCATGTGCCAGGTATTGTGCTGGATACTAGGGACCCAAATACCTAAGTGAGTAGTACTTACCTGGGAGAAGCTGCTGGAATCCACCAAAATAAGCATATTTGAAGATAAGTAAATACAGTATATAGAGAGCAAGGTGGCAAAGTGAATAGAGCATCCAGCCTGGAATCGGCCTCAGACACTTATTAGCTTCGTTGTCTATAACTGAGCTGGAGAAGAAAATGGAAAAACCATTCCAGTATCTTCACCAAGAAAACCCCAAATGTGTCGTCAGGAGTCAAAATTAAACAACTGAACAACAATGAAAATATAGTAGGTGGGTATATATACAAAATAAAACCCAGTGACTAGAAGGGGGCTGTGGTAAAGTTAGGGGTCAGAAAAAGCCTCTTAAAGAAGGCCTAAGTACCAATAAGTTCATTGGGGGTTATAGTCCCATGTACTAGAGGGGATAGAAAAAAGGGCAAAGCATAGTTCCCATCCCTTCTCAGCCTGTCTATTGGGGAGGTAAGATAAATCATGTCAGGTCCAGAAATGCATCATTATAATAATTACAAAAATGCTTTGAGGGTAAAAGCTCAGCAGTTGTGTTGGGAAAATGCAGGCGTGTTGCTGATTCCACCTCCAGGACACTGAAACAAGCACACAGATACTTATGAGCACATAATATGGTGAAGCAGAGTGTTATTAAAAGGAGGCAAACAAAAGAGAGACATTTGAATCAATCAATATTAATCTCAAAGTTGGATAGGTAGAGGAGGAAGGGACTTGTCTCCCTCCCTCTGTCCTCTGTCTCCTACCCATCACTGTCGCTGCCCCCCTCCAGCTTTTTTCAATCCATTTAAACATTAAAACATGGCCTAGATGAATTCCTGGGGTTCCTATAAACATGACAACACAACCTCCAAAGCACTCTCCCTCTCCCTCCCTCTCCCCCCTTCTCTCCCTCCCTCCTTCCCCTCCCTCTCTCTCTCTCTCTCTCTCTCTCTCTCTCTCTCTCTCTCTCTCTCTCTCTCTCTCTCTCTCTCTCTCTCTCTCTCTCTCTCTGTCTTTCTCCTCTCCTCTCCTCTTTCAAATCTTCATCCCCAAGATACAGCCCTGATTTTTTTCTCCACATATCAGTTCTACTATCACCTATAGAGAGGTGCTATCTATTCTTATATCACTCAAAAGACAAAAGGATGGGGATGGGGAAGAAGTAAAGGAGAAAAGAATCTAGTACACCACAGGTTTATCAAGTACCTATTGTGTGTAAAGTATAGTGCTAGGCCCAGGGGTGTTCAAGAAGATGAACTTTTTTTCTAATTTATATTTTTATTTTACAAAAATCTATTTCTTTCACTCTCCCCCACCAGAAAAAAAAATCTTGTAACAAATATGCAAACTCAAGTGAAACAAATCCCCAAATTTGTCTCATGTGCTAAAATATTTGTCTTTATCTGTAACCTGAGATGTAACCCTCATTTCTCTGCCAGGTAGTATGCTTCTTCACTGGCCTTTCAGAGACTTGATTAATCATTATATTTATCTGAGTTCTCAAGTCTTTTAAAATTGCTTTTCTCTCTGGTCTTATTGTTCTTGTATAAATTGTTCTCCTGGCTCTGGTCATTTCACTTTATCAGTTCATGCAAGTCTTCCCAGGTTTCTCTAAAACCATCTCTTTCATCACTTCTTAAGATATAACAGTATCCCATCTCATTAATATATCATAATTTATTCAGTCATTTATTTGTTTAATGCACTGATGAACAAATCCCTTAATTTCAAGTATTTGCTACTACAAAAAGAACAGCTATACACATATACATATTGTTGTATATCTGGCTACATTTTCTTTTTCTTTGATCTCTTTGGAGTATAGGCCTACTAGAATTACTGGGTCAAAGGGATACCTACTTAATAATTTTTAGAACATTATTCCAAATTGTTTTCCAGAGCTTCAACAGCATTTTTAATTTCCTTTTCTTGTCAACTTTGCGAATCTTTTTCTTTTAATAAAGCTTTTTATTTTCAAAACATATGCATGGATAATTTGACAACATTGACCCTTGCATAGCCTTGTGTTTCAGATTTTCTCCTCCTTCCCCCCATCTCCTCCCCTAGATAGCAAGTAATTCAATATATGTTAAACATGTTAAAATATATGTTAAATCCAATATGTATAAGGATATTTACACAATTCTCTTTCTTGCACAAGAGAAATCAGATTACAAAAAAAGAAAGTAAACGAATAAGAAAACAAAATGTAAGCCAACAACAATAAAAAGAGTAAGAATGTTATGTTGTGATCTACATTCAATTCCTACAAACCTCTCTCTGGGTGTAGATGCCTGTCTTTATCACAAAATCTTTGGAACTGGAAGAAATCATCTCATTGTTGGAAAGAGACACGTTCATCAAAATTGATCATCATATGATATTGATGTTGTAGTGCACAATGATCTCCTGGTTCTGCTCATTTCACTTAGCATCAATTCATGTAAGTCTCTCCAGGTCTTGCTAAAATCATTCTCCTGATCATTTCTTATAGAACAATAATATTTTCTAACATTCATATACCATAACTTATTCAGCCATTCTCCAATTGGTCAAACAGTTTCCAGTTTCTTGCCACTACAAAAAAGGCTTCCACAAAAATTTTTGCACATATTTCCTTTAAAAGCTCTTTGAGGATATAGGCCCAATAGAAATACTGCTGGATCAAAGGGTATGCACAAATTGATAACCTTTTGAACATAGTTCCAAATTGCTCTCAAGAAGGGCTGGATTTATTCACAACTCTTTGCAAATAATATGATGGTGTACTTAGAGAACCCTAAAGAATCAACTAAAAAACTCTAGAAACAATTCACAGCTTTAGCAGAATTGCAGGATACAAAATAAATCCACACAAATCATCAGCATATTTTATTGCTAAAGCTGTGAATTGTTTCTAGTAGTTTTTTATTTGATTCTCTAGGGTTCTCTAAGTATACCATCCTATCATCTGCAAAGAGTGATAATTTGGTTTCCTCATGACCTATTCTAATTCCTTTAATCTCTTTTTCTTCTCTTATTGCCAAAACTCATTTCTAATCTAATATTGAATAGTAATAGTGATAATGGGCAGCCTTGTTTCATTCCTGATCTTATAGGGAATAGCTATACTTTGTTTCTATTACATATGATGCTTGCTGATAGTTTTTAATAGATGCTACTGATCATTTTAAGGCAAAGTCCATTTATTCCTATACTCTCCAGTATTTTTAATAGGAATGGATGTTGGATTTTTATCAAATGCTTTTTCTGCATCTATTGAAATAATCATATGATTTTTGTTAGTTTGGTTGTTGATATAGTTGATTATACTGATAATTTTCCTAATATTGAATCAGTCCTGCATTTCTGGTTTAAATCCTACTTGGTCATAGTGTATTATCCTGGGGATGACTTCCTGTAATCTCTTTGCTAATGTTTTATTTAAGATTTTTGCATTGATATCCACTAGGGAAATAGGTCTATAATTTTCTTTCTCTGTTTTCACCCTTCCTGGTTTAGGTATCAGTACCATATCTGTGTCATAAAAGGAATTTGTTAGGACTCCTTCTTTCCCTATTTTTTCAAATAGTTTGTATAGTATTGGAATTCATTGTTCTTTGAATGTTTGGTAGAATTCACATGTAAATTCATCAGGCCCTGCATATTTTTTTCTTAGGGAGTTAATTAATAGCTTGTTCTAGTTCTTTTTTCTATAATGGGACTATTTAGGTAATTTATTTTCTCTCCTGGTAACCTGGGCAATCTACATTTTTGTAGATATTCCTCTATTTCAATTAAATTATCAAATTTATTGGCATATAGTTGGGCAAAATAACTCCTAATTATTGTTCTAATTTCCTCTTCACTGGTGGAAAGTTCTCCCTTTTCATTTTTGAGACTAACAATTTGATATTCCTCTTTCCTTTTTCTAATCAAATTAACTAAAGGTTTATCTATTTTGTTGGTTTTTTCATAAAACCAACTCATAGTTTTATTTATTAATTCAATAGTTTTTTACTTTCAATTTTATTAATCTCTTATTTATAGAATTTCAAGTTTGATATTCGGTTTTTAATTTGTTCTTTTTCTAGCTTTTTTAGTTGCAAACCCAATTCACGATCTTCTTGTTCTCTATTTTATGCAAGTAAGCCTCTAGAGATATAAAATTTCTCCTTATTACCATTTTGGCTACAAATGTTGATATGTTGTCTCATTATTGTCATTTTCTTGAATGAAATTATTAACTATGTCTGTGATTTGCTGTTTCACCCATTCATTCTTTAGGGTGAGATTATTTAGTTTCCAATTACTTTTTGGTCTATTTTACATCGAAGGTTTCTGATAAGGGCTTCATTTCTAAAATATAGAAAAAAATTGACTCAAATTTATAAGAATACAAGCCATTTTCCAAATAATAAATAGTCAATGGATATGAAACTTCAAATGAAGAAATTAAACTCACTTCTAGTCATAAAAAAAAATGCTCTAAATCATTATTGATTAGAGAAATGCAAATTAAGACAACTCTGAGATACCCCTATACACCTCTCATTAAATTTCTGCTCCACTCTTGCTTCATGTACTTTTCCACAAAAAGCACAATCTCTGATCTTTTGGGGACATTCTCTCCCCAGCTAGTGACTTATATTCTATACACAGCTGTTCAGCTCAAGTTCAAATGAAATTAACAATGATTTCTTAAGTACTTATTGTGTGACAAGTCCTAGGCTAGTATCTCACTAAGTTTCTAAGAGCTCAACTGGAGAATATACACTCTTGTTCTACTTCATAGTCTTTCCTGGTTCTTCCTGGGTGGGAGAAGGGGGAAACTGGTGCTTCTCAAGATACACCAGTGAAAACTCAACCTTAAGGGGACAAGGATCAAGGAAAGGGAGATTAGGTGTCAAACCAGATCCTGCTTGCTCTTAAGGAAATAGGGAAGACATTAAGGGGACAAAATCCAGATTAATTCAGAGATGGAGGAAGTAATTTCTTAATAGCATCCATTAACTTATCTAAAATTCAGTAGCATTCATTCATTCAATAAATGCGTATTACAAGTACAACTGGTCCTACTTTGACCATACTTGTTCTCTAGGTATATGTCTCTCTATATATATTGTCTGGTTATTCATATTCCATTATATACTCCTCTAAAAGTGTGCCTTAGATACTGATCAAAAGCAGGGATACATTTAGAAAGAATTTCAAAATAACAACAAAATGTATAACAAACAGTTTAGTGTAAAACTACCCAGTTTTACACCCAGTACTCAGAACACATAAAAGTCCAAAATACTCTTTTTTGAAATGACACAAAAGACTAATTTATGGAGGACAATAATTTTTGTTGCTGTTAGGAATAAAAAAGAGAAGGCTTAATGTCACTAGTTCCTTTAAGTTTTCTCCAATACTTCAGATCATAATGACTTCACAGAAAGTGGAAAGAAAAAAATTTTTAGCACTTAAGTAAACTAAAAGTTAAATTGAAAAAGCTGTCTAGGCTCTTTCAATTTAAAAGAAGTTCAAAAGGCAAAATTAAAATACTTAAAAATTTCTCTGGCTAAGAAGCTGGTTGTATTTAGTGGCTGGAGTTTGTATTACAAAACAGATAAGATGGAACTATAATCTAACAAACTGGCAGACCCTTTCTGGGGAAGAAGACAAACTGTAAATGAAAGTCAGAGAATGGGAGTCACTCAGTGTAAAGCAGGTATGAGTTTCCCTGACCATGCTTACTCTGTGGCGATGCATGCTCCCTATCCATATGCCTCTCCATGAATGTCCCTTGGTCACATCTGTTCCACTTCTCTTTCACTGATGGTGTCATAACCTATAGGGGAACATACATTTATATACATCAAGATAACCATTTTTTCTTACTAGTTTTTCTATGCTGTTTTATTATCTTTTACTTTGAACTAGTGTTATCTTCTGGTTAAACCCAGTGAGGGTTTGTGAAGTGTGGTTTTGAATGAATGAACCCACAAATTGCCTTTAAACTTGGGCAATTTTTAGGAAGTTCAAGTGGACAGAAAGGCTATATATTATAATTCATCAGAAATCTCTATTCTGAATGTCCTCCCATGACTGTATAATGTTTTACTTTGTAGGGCAGATTAATTGTTTTATTATAATTATTGTATTTTTTGTCAAAAATACCTTTAATGTGTTATTTATTAATATCTTTACATTGCTAATCTTCTGGACCAAGACTGACTCATTCGTTTCTTGTTCAGATTCACAATTATAATGAATTTAGACATTCATTGACCATCTAACAAGCTGTTGGATTTGTCATTGTTGTTATTGTTAACAATTTAATTTAATATTAATTAATATTAATAATTTAGTAATAAATAATATCAATATTATTGTACAAACAACAATTAAATGGGTAAAAAATACTCAACAACGATTCAGCACAGGTTCCAGTACATATACTACTTTAGCCTCCCTTCTCCAGTATTCCTATACAAATGAGTCTAATCACATCAATGTATTGAATCAGAAAGATGTATTGATTTGCATGACAATAAAACAATCATCAAATTTGAGGACACTGATGCTAGACTCCAACTTGAGCCTAGTCCCAAGGACTACTCAGTCTCAAAGACAGTATTTTTAGGGTAAAGCTATCCTAGCCTATATGTCAGGGATCCTGATATAGATTATTCCTATTACACTAGAATGCTTGTGAGGGAATTTTGGATGAAAAAAACAGTATGGCTATGCAGCTATTTGTAAGCTATTATGTAATAATGGAACTGGAGTGTCATTGAGGACTATAAGTTTTATAGGATTCACAGGAACTATGACAATGATATAATTGTGCAGGTTTCCAAACTATAATTTGTATGCTTTGGGAGAATATCAAATGCAAGCAAGAGAAAATAGGAGTGAATTTAAAGAAAAAGTAGCTGTATTATATAAAATGAGATAGTGCTACATTCCAGCATCCCTGAAATGATAGTTTTTAGTAAGACTGATTAGCAAATAGTTATTAGTCCTCTACTCAACACCAGGGAATGGGGGGAAAATTGAAATATCATGATAATAAATGGCTAGAAAGTGAATGATGTGAGAACCCTGCTGGTGGAAGCAGGTGGTAGTTCATTTCAAAATAACCTCATTCTCAGTAGACTATTATTCAGAACCAATCCCAATCACAGTTAATATGAAAGCATTTGCTGTTGTCATTTAGTCGGTCAGTTGAGTTCAACTCTGTGACTTCAGTTGGAATTTTCTTGACAAAGATACTGGAGTGGTTTGCCATTTCTTTCCCCAGCTCATTTTACAGATGAGTAAACTGAGGCAAAAAGGGTGAAGTGACTTGTTTCACAAAGACAGTTATGTGTCTGTGGCCAGATTTAAACTCAGGAAGATGAGTCTTCTTGACTCCAGGCTCAGAGCCCTATCTAGTGCACCACCTAGTTGCCCAATATGGGAACAATGATATCCCTACTACCCCAAATGGCACCCATATTCTCAGGTACCTATGATCCCAACTATACTGACTTATTGGCTGTTTCTCATACATAATATTCCTTCCCAAGACACTATTCCTTTTGCACTGGTTGATTCCCATGTCTGAAATTCTCTCCCTCTTCACCTTCACTTCTTAGCTTTCCTAAATTCCTTCAAAATTTAGCTCAAACACCACCTTCTACAAGAGATTCTTTTTAGTCCCCACTACTGCAAGTGGCTTCTCCTCCAACCTATTACTTTCCATCTCCTCCACATGTATCTCATACATACATACATTTTCATGTTGTCCCCCTTCCCATTTGTATAT
Organism: Sminthopsis crassicaudata; assembly: GCF_048593235.1. Lineage (NCBI taxonomy): Eukaryota > Metazoa > Chordata > Mammalia > Dasyuromorphia > Dasyuridae > Sminthopsis > Sminthopsis crassicaudata. Next base: position 289,850,955 of record NC_133620.1, read on the forward strand.
CCTTATGGATAAGAATGGGTCAGAATCATTCTTTGCATCCTCAATGCACAGTGCCTAGAACATAATAAGTACTCAGGAAATGTGTATGAACAGATTACCAGTAGTTACTTATGAAAGGCAGTATGTCAACCTAATGAACCTGCTTTGTGAAATCCATTATGGGAATTTCTCAGGGGAACAGCCTCATCTAACCTCTAAGGAATCCTTAGAGACCAGGTTAAGACATGCCAGTGAAGAAATGTAGCAGTGGCAGGGTACCAAAGTGGAGAAATACAGGAGGCTAATGGAAAGCCTCAGAGGAACAATTTTTGATCTTGTATGCTTTCTGAAATGGCAGCATCCCAAGACCACAGTGATGGAATGCCTTACAAAGCTAGTTGGACAATTTGGTGGTTGAGAGACTGCATAGGAAACCTAGTCTAAGTTCCTCCATGCCTTTCAACATGAGAGAAAGAAAGACTGACTTTGAATTACATTTTCTCAAATCTTGGGTGGATTTAAAATCCCTTTCCTTCTTTGTCACTAAATTCTAATGTAATGTAGTTCATCTAACAAAGACTTCAATGTAAGTATCATCAATCCATCTGTGTCTCTCTACTGATATTTAAGGCTACAGATTGTCAGTCACCTTCTCAGCCTCTTCCTGGATTTAATTTTTTTTTTTTTTGTCAAGGGATGTGGGTTTTGATTTGTATGCCCCTATTAAGCTACTCCACTCTGTTAATCAAAGATTCCCTCACTCCTCCCTCCCCCACAAAGTTGCTCTCTTAGGGGACAAATGCAAAATATGTTAAAAGACATAAGTAAAACCCAACTTAAATCTCCATCTTCTTTCCCACCTCCCCCAATAGAGTAAAACCTCTTTTTCTGACTCCTATTTTAGGTACAGGTGCTTAAGCAAACCTCTCATCTCCTCAAGCAAAGAGAGGTGGGCTAACTCCCTCATAAAGTGGCCTCCAATGGATGCTTCAGTTCTTACTTGTCACCCTAATGCCAACAAGAACTTTGAACCACTCTCCAACTTCTTCCAAATGTCTTCTTCATTGGCTATACTTTAATTACCAGATAATTCTTCTATTCGTGCTCCCTTTAGTTTTTCTACTAGTGGAATGGGAAGTTTCTTAGTCCACTGAAGTTGCAAACCATGTCACAAGGAAAGACTTTCTGACTGCTACTGTTCTTCCATGTGCTACTTTCTGACATTCTTGAAAGTCTTGTCCCTACAGCTACCTATGTGTCAGGTTCTGCACCCTGAAAAAAACCTTCAGGATTCGTCCTAAAGCCTTGTGGGATGTATCATCTTATGAAAAAATTCAACAAATTTAAAATATATCTCTTATATTCATATCCCCATGAAAAAAAAAAAAATATATATATATATATATATATATATATATATATATATCACAAACGTCATAACTTAGCTAAAATGCCAGTCACATATATTTATACTGGTCTAGATCTGAGCCAGGCCAGTCCCCCAGCAGTTTGGGTTTGAAATTGGAATGAAATGAAACCTTTGTAGGCCACCTAACAGTTAACAAGATTTGCCTAGTTATAGTATGACTTGCAGAACAGGGAAGAGATGTTTATGCAGATTAAAGCACTAATCACCACATTTGAGGCAAACTTCCCAGAATGGTTCACACTGCTGATCTGTGGTCACAAGCCAGAGGAAAAGCTCCAGGCTCTCACTTTCTAGATGTTTTATCCTCAAGGAGATCTATACTGATGGCTTGAGTCCTACTAGCTGAACCCAAGCAAGTCTTGAGTGCCTCCAAGAAGTTGTGGCATGAGCAACATTCACACCTCAGTAAAAAACATCTCAGCAAACAGACCAAACCAGGTTGAAGGTAACCAACATTCCTGAAACCCCTCAGAGATCTGGGGGAGGAGGGGTGGGATGAGCATCTACTTCAAGCATGTGAAGAGATCTCCTGATGGAATGGGAGGATGAGAACGACTTGTTCCAACAGCATGAAGCATGAAGGCAGCTGAAGCAGGTGCTGTGGAGGCCTTAGGGCTTGGTCAGACATCAAAGAGGCCAAGGTCATCTACTGCATCCCCGGAGTCATTGCCAGTCATTTTGACTTTTGTCCTGCTACTGGACTCCCATGAGTCTGGAAGAAAGAGTGAGGCTGACAACTTCATATAACTCTGCCTCACTAAAATCCAATTCACTCTGTTATGTCATTGATCCTCTTCAAAAATGAAGGGCAAAGAGCAACAAGCACTTACCATTCACTGTTGGGTGGTTAGGATAGAAAGACCAACACAAAACAGACCTGATTTGAAGGAGCTTGAAGGGACTGGGGAAGAGATAAGAAAGAAGGAAGCTTAAGAGGAAAAATAAGTTAGTAGCTATGTGATGATGCTGATGAAATCATTTGCCATCTCTTTGTACCTCAGTTTCCTCAACTGTTAAACCTATTTCTCAGGTTATTGTGCGGAAAATACTTTGTAAATCTGAAAATGTGGCCTAAAGGTGACTAATTATCTGTTTGTAGTGAACAGAGAGGCAGACAAGGTCAAACAAGAAGATATCTCCTGGGCAATTGTCCTGAATTTTGCTTTGCCACTGGACTATAGGAACTCTGTAAGAAAGAGGCTGACTTTGAACAATTCTGTCTCACTTAAATCCAATTATGCATGAGTCAAGATATTATTCCTTGATATCATTGGCCTTCTTTAAAAAATAAAGGATGACTAGTAACAGGACTAACTTCTATAGTGGTAAAAAGAAAGCTTAGGTATATTGTACCCACCTTAAAATCCCAATCATTTAGTACAATGCACATGATACCAAATACATGACATTCACGTTAGAACTGAATACAACTAGCATAAAGTTATTCTCTGCAACTACCTAAGATCCAGCATATTATCATATATTATTATAAGGCATAAAGCAGGGGACTCAGAATTAGACAAGTTCAAGTTCCCCCTAAAACATTGTTATGCATGCATTTACATAAATTTATGCTTTAGAGCATATATTGTTGTGCCACAGTTATCATTTATTGTCCTGACTCAGTTTTCCTAATTGTCCTGACTCAGTTTCCCTGAATTGTCCTGCCTCAATCCTCCTGGTTGCAACACCACTCTTCCCTCCTAATCATTAGAACTGATATAATTTAGAGCTGGCTGCTTTAAGATAATAAACTGTAAATGTTTGATCTAGATAAGGAGAAAGACTTTCTATCTTAGACATCATGACCCTAGCCCTTTTCTACTTATCAGAATGTCCGGTGCCTCTCCCCACCCAGTCAGAACTGGATTGATAGTTCCTGCTCTCAGTGCTCTGACTCCGTCCCTGCCTCAGTCTACCCTGGTCACTTGGAGCCATGTGTGTGGATATGTACTTCATAGGAAATACACATTAGCTGCTGGATGCTAGATTCTTGGAGCGGATAGTCTTATTCAGCCCTGGGACCAAACATGGATCCATTTGGTCCCAGTAAATCTCTCCCTTTCAAATAAAATATTAAAAACTCTCTAATCTCTTTCCTGCCTCAATTTCTCTGGCATTACATTATGTCAACCTTTCTCAACTTCAGTTCCTCATCTATAAATGGAGATAATAGTATCTGCCTCATGGGATTGAATGATGATCAAATGAGATAGTATTTGTATATCTCTTTGTAAATCTTAAAGCACTTATAAATGTTAACTATTAATTTGATTCCCAACTAAAATTCCATCTTCTACAGAAAGCATTTCTTTTTTTTTTTTTTTTTTCCTTTTTTACTTAGGCAATTGGATTAAGTGACTTGCCCAGGATCACACAGCGAGGAAGTGTTAAGTGTCTGAGACCAGATTTGAACGCAGGTCTTCCTGAATTCAGGGCTGGTGCTCTACCCACTGTGCTCCCTAGCTGCCCCCAGAAAGCCTTTCTTAATTTTAGTCCCTTCCCTTCGTCAATTATTCCTATTTTCTCCTGTATGAGTCAGGAAGACTCATCTTCTTGAGTTCAAATTTGATCTCAGACACTTACTAGCTGTGTGACACTGGGAAAAGCACTTTACCACAGGGTGTCTTAGTTTCCTCATCTGTAAAATGAGTTGGAGAAGGAAATTACAAACTACTCCAGTATCTTTGCCAAGACAAATCCCAAACAAGATTACATAGAGTTGCATATGACTGAAAATAACTGAACTCAAACAAATATATTTATCCCTTCCACTTTATTGTGGTTTCAATATATCACAGGTTGGCTTAAGATATTAAAGGGGTATTTGGGGGGGAGTTTTGAGAAAGCCACAGACAACACCCAAAGGCAGCAGATAAATAAAAAAAGTTTAGAAACTCAGAAATGCATAAGCAATATGAATAACATTATCTTATAACAACATATTTTATCTTATGATATCCTAGTAATTCAGACTTCTTCTCTAGTAGAAAGCAAGGGCCAAAAAATTTTACATAGATTTTCCATATTGCCCTGGGGAAGGAAATCATGCCCCTATCTCCCCAAAGTGAAAGGGATAATTGTATTTGCAAATATTCATTTAATGTTTTCCCCATTCAGTTGTGAGTTCCTGAGGGCAGAGACTGTCTTTTCTCTTTTTTGTATCTCCAGTGCTTAGCACAGAGCCTGGCACATAATAGGTGCTTAATATTGATTGAATGAATAGCATATGTGATGAAAAAATATGATGAAATACCAAGTACCACTATACAATAAATATGCATAATATCGTGTTATTTACAATAAATAAATATATAGGCCAAAGGCAGAAACAAAATAGCATATCCACAATGCTACATATTAGTGGATATAGCAAAGAAGCTTAACATAGCAAGCTTCACACATTTACCACCTCGTTCAGGCCCTTACCACCCCTCACATAAATTATTACAGTAGCCTCCTAATTGGTATCCCTGCATGGAGTCTGTCAGCATTCCACTCCATCCCACACAGCATTACCAAAATAATTTTTTCTTAAGCACAAATCTTAAATCCTGCCATGTGACTCTGAATGGGGAAGGGAACTGTTCCTTTTAAGATTATCACTCTGAGTCCCTTTCCATCAGGATTTCCCAGGTTCCGAGGAGTGGAGACAGAGCCCAAACCTTTCAGGATAAGAGAAGCAATACCAATCAGGGGTTAATCAACTCCCATAGAAATTCTAAATTCTCATTCAATTGAAGAATCCTGATCTGATCAGCCTGGGCTGTCCCAGCCCCCATCAAAATACCCTCAACTAAGGTCTTTGCAGATGGGCCTAGGTAGCTTGAGATCTCTGTCCCTCTCAGCTGCCAGGATCCTTTGCCCACTGAGAAAGCATTCTCAGTGCCAAAACTCCATTTCCCACTAGAAACTGATTTCTATCCAACAATAAACTTTCATTTTGCAACTAATAATTCGGGAATGAGTGAATTCTTTCACTCCTAAATCTGCGGCCGATTTAAAGGGGATTCTTAACAGCTCTCTTATTGCCACTAACCTCTTGACCATCAGGAATTGACCACCACAAACCGCATCAACTCCACCAAATCCAGTGACTTCCTATAGTCTCTAGAAAAAATACAAATCCCCCTTTTTATCTTTTAAAGCCCCAATAACCTGGTCCCACCCCACCTTACCAGCCTCACTACTCTCCCTTCCATACTCTGTGTTCCAGTCAGACTAGCCTTCTTTCTTCTTTCTTCCTTTCATATTTTCCATCGGCCATGCCTGGGACGCTCATCTCTGCCCTACAAAATCTCTTTTCCTTCAAGATACAGACATAAAGTCTTTCTTGATTCTGCCGCCGCGCCAGTTGTTAGTTTCCTTCTTCTCAAGCTACCTTAAATTTAACTTTTTTGAGTTATCTATATCTAATTCATATTTATTCTCCATATATTTTATAGAGTTTGTCTCCTGCATTAAAATATAACCACATTGAGAACTTTGTTTCATTCTTTATATTTATATTCCCAATGTTTTACCGGCTCAATAAAGATGATTGAGAATATTTCAATACATAAGCTACATACAACCCCAAACGCATAAAGATATGTTGTGATTACATACTAAGTCCACATATTATATAGACTCCAACAATAACCTCCTCTATGTATGCGATAATCGTGAATCCTATTTTTCCTAAGGAAGCTTAAGTCGCCTTGATCACCATCCATAATAGGTTAAGTATTTCAATCATAACCTTCCCAGCTTTTTTCAGTGTCTTCCAGGCTCAATGGCTGCCTCACAGAGTCTAATGTTTCCATACTCTGAGGGTTGGACGTCTCTAGTTAGTTCCAAGGGTTGTAGATTTTTTGGTCACGAGGCCAGATTCAGGGACATTGACAGACTAAATGAGGATAAGGTGTAATCCCTTAGGTAATATTATCTGTAGCTGACCCCCCCCCCCATTGCATATTTTCACAGCTCTTCCAGTGTCTCTGTATTAGTTTTTGTCATGGAGGTTGTCAAGCTTAACCCTACTTTCTATTCTCTAGGTTAGGGATCTACAGGCTATGACCTATTGGCCAAATCTACCCCCTGCTGCCCACACACACGCCCACTCCGGTTTTTCTAAGGTTTGTGAGCTAAGAATAGCTTTTATACTTTTAAATACAGGGCAGGCAGCAGGCTGGATTTGGCCTGCAGGCCAAATAGCTTGCTGACCCCTGCTTTAGGTAGCCAGACAAACACACGGTTATATAATAAGCATAAGAAGACAGTGAGATTTTGCATAGTGGGTAAATGTCTAATGTTGAAGTAGAATAACCTCTGGATGGCTGGTGGGAGGTCACACTTATAGCAGCTTTTATGGGGAATTGCTATGCCAGACACTAAGCTAATTGCTTTACAAATCTGACCCCAATGAGGAAACTGAGTCAGGTAAAATGACTTTCAGGATTAATCGACTAGTAATTGAGTAAGGCCAAATGTGAATTCCTCACTCCAAGCCTATCCACTGTGCCGCTTAGCTGAGTCTTAGATCAATTCCCTTTGTAGAATCGGTCTCCTGAGCTGTATCTGAATTGTCATTTCTTCACAGACCCATCCTTCTGCATGACTAGGTTTCCCCAGCCCCACTCCCCAGCAGGGAGTACACAGCTACAGCACACAGATGCCTGAGTGGGTGTGGGGGAAGTACAGACAACATAATTGAGCCCCTTCCTCACCCCCACCCCACAGCTGCCTTCCCAGTGGGTCAGCACCCTGACAGTACATAAGACATCCACATAAGGGAAGGCTTCTCAAATCCAGCAGCTGTATCTCCTCAATTCTCTAAAGGCTTGTTTTATATCTGCTCCTCTCTCTACCAAGGAGTCAATCCTTCCCAAAGGTGGCAGTCCCAACAAAGCCTGCTATGCTATATCCACCCTCAACAGTCATCAACTTACAGTCTCCTTAAATGCCCCAGCTCCACACCTCCTCTGCAGCCGAGAGAAAGGAGTATTTGCTTGTGATGCAATTTCACTTATTTCCTATGACTCTCTGGGTTTTCCAAGCTGCAGTGTTAACATGTGGGATAGCTCTCATAGTTAAGAAGTACTTCCTTATCAAAGAATATAAACAGACAATTTTCAGATGATGAAATTAAAACTATTTCCACTCACATGAAAGAGTGTTCCAAATCACTATTGATCAGAGAAATGCAAATTAAGACAACTCTGAGATACCACTACACACCTGTCAGATTGGCTAAGATGACAGTAACAAATAATGATGAATGTTGGAGGGGCTGTGGGAAAACTGGGACACTGATGCATTGTTGGTGGAGTTGTGAAAGAATCCAATCACTCTGGAGAGCAATCTGGAATTATGCCCAAAAAGTTATCAAAATGTGCATACCCTTTGATCCAGCAGTGCTGCTATTGGGCTTATATCCCAAAGAAATACTGAGGAGGGGAAAGGGACCTGTATGTGCCAAAATGTTTGTGGCAGCTCTTTTTGTAGTGGCTAGAAACTGGAAGATGAATGGATGTCCATCAACTGGAGAATGGTTGGGTAAATTGTGGTATATGAATGTTATGGAATATTATTGTTCTGTAAGAAATGACCAACAGGAGGAATACAGAGAGGCTTGGAGAGACTTACATTAACTCATGCTGAGTGAAATGAGCAGAACCAGGAGATCATTATACACTTCAACAATGATACTGTATGAGAATGTATTCTGATGGAAGTGGATATCTTCAACATAGAGAAGAGCTAATCCAATTCCAATTGATCAATGATGGACAGAACCAGCTACATCCAGAAAAGGAACACTGGGAAATGAGTGTAAACTGTGAGCATTTTTGTTGTTTTTTTTCTTCCCAGATTATTTTTACCTTCTGAATACAATTCTTCCTTTGCAACAACAACAACAACAAAATTCAGTTCTGCACATATACATTGTACCTAGGATATACTATGACATATTTAATATGTATGGGAATGCCTGCCATCTAGGGCAGGGGGTGGAGGGAAGGAGTGGAAAAATTTGGAACAGAAGGGAGTACAAGGGATAATGTTGTAAAAAAAAATTACCTATGCATATGTACTGTCAAAAAATGTTATAATTATAAAATTAATTTTAAAAAATTATCATAGTAAAAAAAAAAAAAGAAGAAGAAGTACTTCCTTAGACTGAGACAAAAACTTGCTTTTCTCTATCTTTTACTCATTGTTCCTAGTTCAGTCCCTTGGAGTCAAGGGAAGCAAGTTGAATCCCTCTTCCCTATGACAGTACACCAAATATTTGAAGATCAAATTTTCTCTTTCTCTAGGTCCTCATATGGCACAGCACTTACAGCATCCTGATGACCCTCCTCTAGATAAGTTCTTCCTAAAGTGTGGAGTCTCAAATCTGAACACAGTTCTCTAGAAATTATCTAAGCAGGACATAAAACACAGGAATTATTACTTCCCATGTGCAGAACACTATGGTACTCTCCATGCATAGGATTTCATTAGTTTTTTTGGTAATAGTCACACTATTGACTCATTGAGTTTGAGGTCCACTCAGACCAACAGATTTTTTTTTCATATGAATTGCAACTGATTTTCTGAACTAAGCACAGAACTTTACATTTATCTCTTTTAATTTATAAACCCTTTTGTTTTTTATTTATGAACTAAACCATATCTATAACATAGTACAATAAAAAGATAATTGTACATGAAATTCCAAATCTACTATGCACAGTTTGCTGTTCCTTTGAAATATAAAACAAAATTATCATGTAAATTTCTTTTTTCCTTCTTACCCCAGACCATTAGACCCAAATAAGTATTATATATGTATATATATATATATATATATATATATATATATATATATATATATATATATATATATATATATACATACATACATACATATATGTAAAATTATTCTATGCATACTTCCATTTATTAGTTCTTTCTCTGGATACAGATAGCATTTTAAAAATGTATCCTGTTAGATTCATGTCACCTTTCTAGTCCATCTTTTTGGATCTTACTATTATCTTTCTCTTTTAAATTATTGTCATTCTTGTTTGTCCTTCATTCTGAGAAAGAACTAATGACATCACAAGAGTAATGTCTTAACTTGCACTTGAACTGGATTTAAGTGAAATAAAACTGCACAAAATCATCAGCTTCACTTTCTCTTCCAGAGTCTTATGCTTCTTTTGAATCTTGTATTTAAAAGTCAAATTCTATATTCCTCTCTGTTTTTTTTTAAATCAGGAATGAATGGAAGTCCTCTTTTTCATTCATCCATTTTTTTTTTTGCCCTGAAATATTACACTCATTTTTTCTGGGTAGGTAAACCTTGGTTTTAATCCTAACTGCTTTTTCTTCTGAAATATCTTTTTTAAAGCTCTCTGCTCCTTTATAAGTATGTAAGCCCTCTACTGCTAAATATTCCATTATGTCAATGTTTTACAATTCCTTTAACCAATCCCCTATTGTTGAGCATCCTGGCTTTTTGCAATTACATATAATGCTGCTTTGGAATTCTTGGGACAATTTTTTAGTGCTTTTAATAATACTTTCAGGGTATATTCACAAGAATGGAATTACTAGGTCAAAGTCATTGGATAATTTTCAAAATTTTCACTGCAAATTCCCAGGTTATTTTTCAAAATGATTCAAAAAGACTTCTATTTTCTATCCCCATAGACCATCTTTTGTTTCAGTTCTTACCTAGCCTTTAGTTATTTTGCTAACCCATTAGTTGTCCCTCCCAGCTTTGTGCTATGTGTGGATTTGATAAATGTGTCATCTATATCTATATTGGTTTAGGAAACATTTAAAACAAAACTGGGCCAAAGACAGATCACTGTGGTGTAGTGCTCCCTCCAGATAGATATAGATCCAGTTTTTGGTTTGGATCACTTAGCACTTTGCATCTTCACCTTAATGACTTCCAGTTGAAGTCAATCAATAGTAAGGCATTGTGGTCCTATCCCTGTTCCCTCAATGCTTGCAGGAAAAACAAAACAAACAAACAAAAATGAGTGCAGGTATAAAATTGGGAAGGACAACTATTTTTTTAAAATAACATTTAGATTCAAAAAAATAAACTAGAAAGATGGCTAAAATCTAGGAGGATACATTTAAAATTTTAAAATTTATTTTTAACACACATTGCTCTTATGAATCATATTGGGAAAGAAAAATCAAAGCAAAAAGGAAAATGGGAGAGAGTAAAAAAAGAAAACAGACAAAAAGTAAACATAACATACATTCAGTTTCCATAGTTCCTTTTATGGATGCAGTCTATTGAGATTGCTTTATGTCACTGAACCACTGAGAAGAACCAAATCTCATAGTTAATCATCACACATTCTTGCTCTTATTGTGTACAATGTATTCCTTGTTCTGCTTGTTTCACTCAGTTTGTATAAATCTTTCCAGATCTGTATAAAATCAGCTTCATCATTTTTTATAGAACAATAATATTCCATTACCTTCATATACCACAACTTGTTCAGTCATTCTTCAATTGATGGGCATACCTTTTTCTAATTCTTTGCTATCACAAAAAGAGCTGCTACAAATATTTTTGCACATATGTGTGTCTTTTCCCCTGTATCCCCTTGGGATACAGATCCAGTAATGACACTGCAAAGGGTACACACAGTTTTATAGCCCTTTGGGCAAAGTTCCAGATTACTCTCCAAAATGGTTGGATCATTTCACAACTCCACCAATAATGCATTAGTGTCCTAGTTTTCCCATATCCTCTCCAACATTTCCTTTTCGGTCATCTTAGCCAACCTGAGAAGTGTGAGGTGCTACCTCAGAGTTGTTTTAATTTGCATTTCTCTAATCAACAGTGATTTAGAGCATTTTTTTCATGTAACTATTAGATGACTTTAATTTCATTATCTGAAAATTGTATATTTATATCCCTTGACCATTTATCAATTGGGGAATGACTTCTTCTAAATTTGACAAACTTTATATATTTCAGAAATAAGACCTTTATCAGAAATGGTGATTGTAAAAATTTTTTCCCTGCTTTGTACCTCCCCTTTTAATCTCGTTTCTGTTGGGTTTGTTTGTGCAAAACCTTTTTAATTTAATGTAATCAACGTTGTCCATTTTACTTTTCATAAGGTTCTCTAGTTCTTCTTTAGTCATAAATTCCTCCCTTCTCCAAAGAGCTGATTTGTAAGTTATCCCTTGTTCTCCAAATTTGTTTATGGTATCATCCTTTATGCTCAAATCATGTATCTATTTTGATCTGATTTTGGTTTAGATATAGGTCTATGCTGAGTTTCTGATACAATGTTTTCCAGTTTTTCCAGAAATGTTTGTCAAATACTGAGTATCTATTCCAAAAGCTGGAGTTTGGGGGTTTATCAAATATTAGATTGGTATAGGGCTTAATAATTGTGTCATCCTGTATCTAATCTATTCCACTGATCCACCATTCCATTTCTTGGCCAGTACCAAATGGTGTTGATGACTGCTGCTTTATAATATAGTTTTAGTTTTGGTACTGCTAAGCTAACATCCTTTGTATTTTTTTTCATTAATTTCCTTGATCTTTGTTCTTCCACATGAATTTTGTTATTATTTTTCTAGTTCCATAAAATAATAATTTGATTAGTATGGCACTGAACAAGTAGACCAATTTAGGCAGAATTGTCATTTTTATTATATTACTTCAGCCCATGAACAATTGATATTTTTCCAATTGTTTACATATGACTTTATTTGTGTGAGAAATGTTTTGTAATTGTGTTCATATAGTTCTTGGGTTTATCTTAGTAGGTAGATCCCCAAGGTTTTCATTTTGTCAACAGTAATTTTAAATGGAATTTATTTTACTCTCTCACTGATGGGCTTTGTCAGTAATATATAGAAATGCTAATAATTTGTGTAGGTTTGTTTTATATTCTTCAGTTTTGCTAAAACTGTGAATTGTTTCAAGTAAGTTTTTGGATGATTTTCTAGGATTCTCTAGGTATATCATATCAGCTGCAGAGTGAAAATTTTATTTCCTCATTGTCTATTCTAGTTCCTTTAATTTCTTTTTCTTTTCTTATTGTTAAAGCCAACATTTCTAGTGCAATGTTGAATAATAGTAGTGGCAGGATGCATTTTAAAAATAAAAGGGGATACAAATTAAAAGTAATAAATGTAAGCTTCTGTGCTTAGTTTAGAAAATCAATTGCAGAACATGTGAAAAAAAAATACATGAATCATGTGGTCAGAAAGACCAGGGTTCATATGCTCAAAAAGTTATCAGACTGTGCATACCCTTTGATACAGCAGTGTTACCACTGGGCTTATATCCCAAAGAGATCTTAAAGAAGGGAAAGGGACACGTATGTGCAAAAATGTTTGTGGCAGTCCTCTTTGTAGTAGACAGAAACTGGAAACTGAGCGGATGCCCATCAGTGGGAGAATGGCTGAATAAGTTATGGTATATGAAGGTAATGGAATACTATTGTTCTGTAAGAAACAATCAGGAACATGGCAAAGAGGACACACACATCTATCTAAGCTCTTCCTTGCCCTCAGATTATTTTTTTCATGAAACGGCCTCAGAATTAGTGTTTGACTGAAAAAACCTACGAATATTGGGAGTACAACACATTACCGACAGAAGATATCCTCAAAATTTGCCAGAAAAGGTCTGTTTTTACATGCAGGCAGGGATGGTTAGACCAGGCACAAACCTCAGACAGGCAGCAAGGGCATGGAAGGAGCTCACACTGAGAAGACCAGAGTGGGGCAGGGTGTGATCTCAGCCAGTGAAAAATTTGCAGGGAGAACTTTACCACAGTGTTAGCTACTTTGCTCTGGCAGCAAGCCGGTAGATCAACAGAGAAGCTATAAACACAGAGGGTAAAGACTATAACCCCAAAAAGCTAGTCTCTTGGGACCTGGCCACACCCATCCAGCACCTGGAGTGACTCAGCACACTCTCAGAGCACAACTGCTGTGCAAGAATAGCACAGCCATTGTTGTTCCACTGCTGCTTCACTGCTACTTCCTGTTGTCTGTAGAGGAAGTTTGCTAATACCATACTGCCCCAAAAGCAGACCACAGTTGTTGTTTTCTTTGCTTCTTTTTTGTCAAAATGAGTGAAAAGTTAAAGCGCGCTCTAACTATAGATAGCTTTTACACTGATAGAGAACAGACTTCAAACCCTGAGGAGACTAAAAACAGATTGTCTCCAGATGACTCCCCAAAGGGATTGATGATATCTGGTCCCCAACCTCACAAGGCTCTCATAGAAGAAACTAAAAAGGCTCTCACAAGAAAGCTAGAAGAAAAATGGGGAAAGGAGAGGGAAGCTTGGCAAGAGGATCTGGATAAGTCATCCCACTCATTAAAAGATAGATTGGACAAAGAAATCAAATCCCTGAAAAACAGAATTAGTGAATTGAAAAAGGTAAATAATTCCAAGGAAAACAGAATTAGTGAATTGAAAAAAGAAAATAGCTCTCTAAAAAATAAAATTGGCAAAACAGAAAAAAAAATTCCATGAAACAAAACAACTCATTTAAAAACTCATTTGAACAATTACAAAAAGAAACAAAAAAGTAAATGAAGAAAATAATCCATTAAAAATCAGAATTGAACAAATGGAAATGAATGACTGGAGGAGACACCAAGAATCAGTCAAGCAAAACCAAAAAAAAAAAAGAAAAAGAAAAAGAAAAAAAATTGAAAAAATGTTAAATACCTACTTGGGAAAACAATAGACCTGGAAAATAAATCTAAGAGAGATAATGTGAGAATTAATGGACTTCCTGAAAAATATGATGAAAAAAAAGGAGTCTAGACAATAATTTTCAGGAAATCATCAAACAGAACTGCCCAGATGTTATAGAAACAGAGGGTAAAATAAACATTGAAAGAATTTATCAATCACCTACTGAAAGAGATTCCAAAATCAAAACTCCAAGAAATATTGTGGCTAAATACCAGAACTATCAGACCAAGGAAAAAATACTACAAGCAGCTAGAAAAAAAAATTCAAATACAGAGGAGCCCCAATAAATATTACTCAGGATCTAGCAGCTTCCACATTAAAGGATCAAAGGGCCTGGTATGCAGCCAAGAATAACTTTCTCAGCCAAAATGAGCATTTTTTTCCCAGGGAAGAAGATGGACATTCAATGAAATAGGTAAATTTCATCTATTTCTGATGAAAAAAAAAAAAACAGAACTAAACAAAAAGTTTGATCTCCAAATAGAGGACTCAAGAGAAATATAAAAAGGTAAAAAGAAATCTTGGGAACTATATTTCTGTTATGAGTATACATAAAAAATACATATATAATTTGGTTTTACTGTTATAATAAAAAAAGAAACTAGAGGTGGAAAGGAAATTGTATCAGAAAAAGGGTAAAGTGGGAGTATTACACCTTATGAAGAGGCAAAGGAAACCTGTTATATCTGAGGGAAAGAAGGGAGAGGGATGAACATAGTTTGTTCATCCACACAAATAAAGTCAGATTTAAACATTTGGAAAAATATTAAGTGCTCTTGGATAGGCTGAGTGGATATAATAAAGATAACAATATTACCTATACTAATCTATTCATTTAGTGCTATATCAATCATACTCACAAGAAACTATTTTAATGACCTAGAAAAAAATAACAACAAAATTCATATGGAAGAACAAAAGGTCAACAATTTCAAGGGAACTAATGAAAAAAAAATTAAATGAAGGTGACCTAGCTATACCCAATCTAAAACTATATTATAAAGCAGTGGTCACCAAAACCATTTGGTATTGGCTAAGAAATAGATTAGTTGATCATTGAAATAGGTTAGGTTCACAGAACAAAATAGTCAATAACTATAGCAACCTTGTGTTTGACAAACCCAAAGATCCCAACTTTTGGGAAAAGAATTCACTATTTGGCAAAAACTGCTGAGAAAACTGGAAATTAGTATGGCAGAAAGTAGGCATGGAACCACACTTAACCCCTTGCACCAAGATAAGATCAAAATGGGTTCATGATTTAGGTATTTAAAAATGAGGTTATAAATAAATTAGAGGAAGATAGGCTAGTTTAACTCTCAGACTTGTGGAGGAGGAAGGAATTTGTGACCAAAGGAGAAGTAGAGATCATTGTTGATCACAAAATAGGAAATTTTGATTATATCAAGTTAAAAACCTTTTCTACAAACAAAACTAATGCAAACAAGATTAGAAGGGAAGTAACAAACTGGGAAAACATTTTTACAGTTAAAGGTTCTGATAAAGGCCTCATATCCAAAATATATAGAGAATTGACTCTAATTTATAAGAAATCAAGCCATTCTCCAATTGATATATGATAAATGTCAACAGACATTTTTCAGATGATGAAATTGAAATTATTTCTACTCATATGAAAGGGTGTTCCAAATCAGTATTGATCAGAAAAATGCAAATTAAGACAACTCTGAGATACTACTACACACCTGTCAGATTGGCTAAGATGACAGGAACAAATAATGATGACTATTGGAGGGGATGTGGGAAAACTGGGACACTGATGCATTATTGGTGGAGTTGTGAACAGATCCAACCATTCTGGAGAGCAATTTGGAACTATGCTCATAAAATTATCAAACCGTGCGTATCCTTTGATCCAGCAATGTTACTACTGGGCTTATATCCCAAAGAAATACTAAAGAAGAGAAATGGACCTGTATGTGCAAAAATGTTTGTGGAAGTTCTTTTTGTAGTGTCTAGAAACTGGAAATTGAATGGATGCCCATTAATTGGAGAATGGTTGAGTAAATTGTGGTATATGAATGTGATGGAATATTATTGTTCTGTAAGAAATGACCAGTAGTATGAATACAGAGAGGCTTGGAGAGACTTATAAGAACTGATGCTGAGTGAAATGAGCAGAACTAGGAGATCATTATACACAGCAACAATGATACTGTATGAGGATGTATGCTGATGGAAGTGGATATCTTTGACAATGAGAAGATCCAATTTAGTTCCAATTGATCAATGATGGACAAGATCAACTACACCCAGAGAAAGAACACTGGGAAACGAATGTGGACTACTTGCATTTTTATTTTTCTTCCCAGGTTATTTTTACATTCTGAATCCGATTGTTCTTGTGCAACAAGAGAACTATACAAATCTGTACACATATTTAAGATATACTTTAACATGTTTAACATATATTAGACTGCCTGCCATCTAGGGGAGGGGATGGAGAGAGGGAATAGAAGTGAATGAAAGGGACAATATTGAAAAATTACCCATGCATATGTTCTGTCAATAAAAAGCTATTTTTAAAAAAAGAAGAAGAAACATCAGGAGGATGATTTCAGAAAGGTCTGGAGAGACTTACATGAACTGATGTGAAGTGAAATGAGAAAAACCAGGAGAACATTGTACATGGCAACAACAATATTATATACGATCAATTCTGATGAAACTCTTTCCAACAGTGAGATAACTGATGCCAGTTCCAATGAGCTTGCAATGAAGAGAGCCATCTACACCCAGAGGACTGTGGCAACCAAATGTGGATCACAACATAACATTCTCACTCTTTCTGGTGTTATTCACTTGCATTTTGTTTTCTTACTCATTTTCTTTCCTTTTTGATCTGATTTTTCTTGTGCAACAAGAGAATTGTATAAATGTTTACACACAGAGAGAGACCTGGGTTCAAATCCTATATCTATCACTTACTAGTTGTGGGACCTTGGACTATTTACCCTAACCTTGCTTCAATTTCCTCATCTATAAAATAAAAACTAATGGAGCTTTTGACTCCATTAATTTGAAAAAAAAATTGGAGCTAATGACCTCTAAGATCTTTTTAAGCTGTTATTCTATGAAAATCTCATCCTATGACCTAAGGCAGAGACCTGGCTCCAATACTTAGTAGTTATGTCACATTGGGCCAATCTCTCTGACCCTCAGTTTTCTCATCTATTAAGATAGAAGTAATAATACTTGCACTGCTGACCTCAGAAGGTTGTTGTGGTGAAATCATTTTGAAAACTTTGAGGCACTATGTAAATAGGAATTAATATTTTTACATGTAGCCATGAGTCTACTACAAATCACGCAATATGCTGAAGGTGAGTGGGACAACAGTTTTGTCATCAGTTGTAGGAAAACGAAGCAGCAAACAATGTTCTAGAAGAATATGCTCAATCATGTCCCAATTTGAAGCAACAGGTCAATAAGAAGTGGATGTGCCAAGTTCAAGATTAAAGGCAAAGGATGACTTTAGCTCTGCCACCACTAGCAATACACTTCTCTCCTCTATTGGGGTACCAGTCCCTTGACACTGGAGATCACACCAAATTTCCTTCTTTCAAGATTCCCTGTTACTACTATAAATTAGTGCTCTTTTAAATGGTTGTGTTGCAGTGAAAATTACAAGGAAAACCTAAAACTCTATCACTCAACAAATATTTATTGAGTATTACCAAGCGAGCTGGTGACATGGAGATCAAATGAAATAATATTTGTAAAATGCTTAGCACCATGTCTGGCACATTATAGCTTCTTAATAAATACTTGCTTGCTCTCTCTCCCTCCCCAGTGTTCACAGGATTCCAGTTTTTTTTCCATCTTTAAAAAAGATGTTGGTAAGAATCAAGTGTAACTTCTTCATTATTTAGTTGAGGAAGCTGAGCCAAACAGGATTAAGTGATTTAACTGGGATTACACAGCTGGTAAGTGTCTGAGGTTGGATTTGAACTCAGGAAGATGAGTCTTCTCTATCCACTCACTGTACCATCTAGCTGCCCAAATTTATTTTACTGGACTTCTTTTCTACTGCCCCCATATGAATTCTAAACTCCAATCAGACAAGAAGCCTTTCCTGATCATTCTTAATTCTAGTGTCTTCACTCTACTGAATTATCTCCAGTTTTTCCTCTGTTGTGCATAATTATTTGCATGTTGTCTTCCCTATTAGATTATGAGCTTCTTGAAAGTAAAAGACTTAACACAGTGCCTGGTACATAATAGGCACTTAATAAATGTTTATTGACTGACTGATTTCTCACTGTCCATAAAGCATTCTCTCCTTGAACACTATTACTTCATTGTCTTTGCTCATACCTTCCACTTCTCTGGACATTGGAAATCATATCCTTTCTTGCAGTTCATCTCACACCCCATCTCTTCCATGAAGTCCAAGGTGTCCCCTCTCTGAGCTCCTGTAGCATTCCTTGACTATTGTTAGGGACATTACTCTCCCTGAGAATGTCATGTATGCCATGTCAGCTGGTAGGGCGGGCCCAGGAGGTAAAAAGGGGCTTGGCCTTTGAGGCAGGTGTTGAAGGAACTGCTAATAGGTTCCTTGAGATGGTGAGGGGAATGTCCTCTTGCTAGATCTCCACCTAGGATCAGCACTAACACCAGGTGTCTCCCTTCTGTGGATCCACCTATGCAGTGGGCTGGGCACAAGGTAATCCCAGAGGAGAATAAATATAAATAAACTCAGAGAGAGATGCAGGCAGACACATACTTGCTCTTGCTTCCTGATTACCCCTGCTTAGATTACCAATAAAGAAAGAATCATCAAAATCATCTCATCTTCATGTGTATCCAGGGATATTCCAAAGATTGGTACGTATGGCCCTGGCAGTCTAGAATAGTGTACATGGATGGTCCGGTACAGACTATTCCTTTAATTTGGTACTTATTACACACTGCCTTATCTTGATAATTCTCCTTTCCCTTTTGCATATATAGAAAGTAATTCCTTGAAGGCAGGGTCTGATTATTTCATTTAATCTTCACAACTCTGGGAGGTAGCTGCTATTATATCTCCCTTTTTACAGTGGAGGAAACTGAGGCAGACAGATTAAGTGATTTGCACAGGGTCAGATTACTAGTAAACTGAGGCCGGATTTGGACCCCAGTCATCCTGACTCCAGATCTAGCATTCTATCCACTGTCCCACATCACGGACTTGAGGTAGACTTTGAATCATGTTTTAGCTATAGGTTTGTTTTTATTTTGATTTGTTTTTATCAGGGCAAGCAATGAGGTGAAAGTAATGTTTTAGAGAGTTCCCATATATTTTGGAAGGGAGGTCTCTCTTATTCACCAAGGGAACTGTCAAGCAAAAGTTAGCCAGAGAAATAAACAAGAAACTTTCAGTTTGATGGCTTCCCTGGTATCTTTACTTTATTCCTTTAACCCTCATGCTCCAATTTGGATCCAGCCTGAATTTACAGGCTGAGAATCTGGCCTTCACTCTCAGCCTCCAACTTGCTGGCGGCATGCCCAGAGCTGGCTTGGAACTGGCTGATAGCCCTGAGGATGCAGAACAGGCTGTTAGGCCCAGCATGCTAATAATTCCAGGTTATTTCCCAGAAGGCATCTTCAAGGTTTTATCTATTGGGGGATAATCAAACATCAGGAGGCTCCTAGCTTTTAGCTGGTGTCCCCTTCCCTGCTGATATCTCTCACCTGCATTTCTGCCTCTGGACTATCCCACCTGCTGTTAGGCAGCCAAAAGATGGGGTATAAAAGGGGAAGGGGGAGAGGAGGTGCCTCTGACCTGGTTTCTCTGCTGCAGTTGGAACCTGCTCTTGCCCATGCTAGGTTGCTGGGGCATACAGAGTGAGAATAAGTGACTGCCTGCAGCTGCTTAGATCCGAAGATTAGAGAATGGGGTTAATCGGGCAAGAGATGTAAGTTCAGTTTGAAGTTAGCTTCAAGTGTACCAGTCTAACACCCCCACTCCAATAAAATAAGGTTAGAAAGGAAGATTGGGAATGACCTGCAAAAAAATTTCAATGCCCAGCAAAGTACTACGTGATTTTTCTTATGAGCAACAGTTAATGGGTTGATATGAACCAGGATCCAGATGGTATGTTAGAAATATTCCATAGGTACAAACTTCAGAAAAACAGAGGATGGTAGATTTAGAATTGGGAAGGACCCCAGAGACCATCAAGTCCAACTCTCTCATTTTACAGGAGAAGCTCAGGAGGATGAAGTAGTCACGAACTTGTTCCCAGGTCCTGCTGACTCAGACCATGGTGCCTCTGGGAACAAAGGGCACTAGATGAGAAAGTTGAGTGACAGTACAACTGTTTCTCCATCCCCATAAAAATGATTCTGCCTTGTACATAATAAGTGTTTAATAAATACTTGTTCATTGATCAACTATACATATTCAATTTATGGGGATGTAACTTGCCCTGAAAATCCTTAAGATATACATTACTTCAACATAAATCCCTTTATCTACTGTGATCACAGAATACAGAGCTACAAGGACTCTTGTAAATAATTATCTACGGCAACTGCCTCATTTTACAGAAAGGGAGAAGGAAAGAGAAGGGGAGGGGAGAGAAAGGGAAGAGGGAAGCGGAAGGGAGGAGAGGGAAGGAGGGTAAGGAAAAGAGTATAGAAAACAAAAGGGAAAAGAGAATGGGAAGAGGAAAGGAAAGGGGGAAGGGGGGAAGGGAAAAGGAAAGGAAGGGGAAGGAAGAAAAGGGAAAGGAAGGGAGGAGAGAAGAGATCAGAGAAAGGAAAGGAAGGGAGGAGAGAGGAGATCAGAGAAAGGAAAGGAAGGGAGGAGAGAGGAGATCAGAGAAAGGAAAGGAAGGGAGTGGAAAAAAGGGAAAGGGAGGAGAGGGAAGGTAAAGGAAAAGATGTCCTTCCACTATGTGGCCACTTCTCCCATTGGTGACTTCCTTTTGGGAGCCTCCATTTTGGGAAAAGACTCAAGTCACTATTCTTCATTCTCTTCTCTTCTGCTTCTGACTTTCCAGATTTTGACACAGTCTTCTTGGTAGTACATCCTCCTACTCCTGTTTTTCAGGTCAATTTTGTGTCTTCCCAATTAAAATATAAGCATCTTGAATGCAGGGAATATCTTTTTTATTAGATTTATATTTCCAAGGCTTAGCACAATGTCTGGCACATGATAAGTACATTTATAAGTACAAATATTTGTTGTCTACCTATTGTCTAGAAGAAATAACGTTTAAAGTAGGATTTAAAGAATGGGTAGGAATTCAACAGGTGAAAAGGGAGAGAGGGAAAATTCCAGGTACAAGGAATAGCAGGAAGGGGGAGACAAAAGCAAGGGGAAGAAGGAAGAGGTTTAGGGAAAGGAGCAAGAGAGGGAGGGGGAAGCTTGAGATGAAAGACTATCTGGTTACGAGGGGATATCTGACTTAAAAGGTTTGATTTCAGTGGTTGTTTCATTTTATAAAGATTAGGAGGCAGAGCCAGTGGGAGGAAGTGTGGGAGAGCAAAGCAGGAGAGTAAGAAAGTCAAAGAAAAAAGAAAGCAGGAGGAGTGCAGGAAAAAAGAGGGAACAAAGCCAATGATGTGCCCCTCCTACCACACCTCATCCTCATTCTCAGCCACACTTGGGAGAAATGAGATTCTACTTCAGCCCATTCTGGGGGAAGATCCTGCCTTTTCATTTATGGTGAATAATTGGAAAAATGGCCAGAGATGCTGGGAGACTGTTTTCTTAAGCAATCATGCCCAAAATGTCATTGCAGGGAGCAAGAGCCCATTAAAATGGTAAATGGTTAAGTAATGACCCAGGGCTCTAGCCATTATGATCATCAACCCAATCACTTCCCCATCCCATGGGCCATATTTCACCATCCTGGCCCTCCAGTCTAGACTCAGTCTGTAATCTAGATAATGATCTCCAGGACGAATGTAAAACCTTCTGCAAGTAGCTGTAAGGCTGTGCAGGGTTGATGGCACCCATTACTCAGAGGGGGTGGGCAAACAGTCAGCATTGTGCCATCCCTGCTGCAGCTCCATTCTCTGTGAACGGTGGGCCAGGTAATATTGAAGAAAAGGACTATGAAGCAATAAAAAGCTGGTTGCCTCATGAGAATCTAAAGTAATGGGGAAAGTATTGCATACTTTTTTTTTGCAGTAACAACAACAAAAACTGGAAACAAGGTGAGGAGAGTCTAAAAGATTTTTTTCTGATTATGATCTTCCCCATTCAAAAAATCCAAAGACACCCAACTGCCTGCAGTGTTTGGGGAGTGGTTAAACAAATTATGGTATATAAATGTAATGAGATATTATTGTACCATAGGAAATAATGAATATGAAGCATTAGGAGAAATATGGGAATACTTACATCTGTTGTTAGAGTCAAAAAAACAGAAACAAGAAAACAAATCTATACAAAAGCCAGAAAGTGGTAAAGGAAGACAACTGTAAAAGATTGATGCAATGACTGATCATGACTCCCAAAGACTAATAATGAAATATATCTTCCTCCACTTGGTAAGAGATGGTGGAGTAAAAGTGCAGAATGAGATATATATTATCTGTCGAAGATAATGTGTCAGTTTGTTTGGCTTTACTACATTTTTTCATTAAAATTCTCTCGGGGAGGGAGGAGGTCAATGGGAAATACAAAAGTATAAAAATCATAAAAGAAGAAAAAAATTATTATAATAACTAACATTTACATAGCATTTGCCACATTCCCAAAATTGAACTAAGTGCTTTACAATTATTATATCATTTAAGCCTCATTTTAACCATTATTATTCCCATTTTATAGATGAGGAAACTGAGGCAAATACAGCAAGTAAGTTTTGAATTCAGGTGTTCCTGACTCCAAGTCCAGTGGTTGGTTCACTGTGATACTAAATTGCCACCATATAAAACATGTCTGGTTGTTGTTGGTAGTGATTGTTTTGGGTTTTTGTTTTTGTTTTTTAAGGAAAGCATTACACTTAAAAGTCAAATGCCAACTGCTGCCCCATAACAGTATTTTCATGTACTTGAAAAGTTGTCATATGGAAACCAGGAGTTAGAGTAAGAAAGGGCCTTTTCAATACTTTCATTTTACAGATAGGGAAACTGAGACCTAGGAAAGGTAAATGCCTTGTCCAAAGGGGCTTAGTTTCTTCATCTCTATAATGAATGGCTTGTACTCAATGGTTTCTAATACTCCTTTCAGGTCTAAGATATTCCATTAGCTAATCTATAAAGTTTATTACCACACAGAGAGTAAATAGAAGTATCAGGACTGAAATTCAGATTCTTCCATGTCAAATACATATTATTACTGCAGCATAGATGCCTCTTGTTCTATTTGACACAAAAGGGCCAAGAAAAATGAATGGAAATAGCAGATATCTGAAATGATGTTTAAAAAAGAAAGAAAGAAAGAAAGAAAGAAAGAAAGAAAGAAAGAAAGAAAGAAAGAAAGAAAGAAAGAAAGAAAGAAAGAAAGAAAGAAAGAAAGAAAGAAAGAAAGAAAGAAAGAAAAGCAACGTCCACCCTACCCTAAAACCTTCTTAGCAATTAAAACTGTCTCTAATCACAGACCCTGATTATTGAAAACGACCCCAGGACTCTTACCAGTCCCAGCCACACAGCCTAAAAGGGAAAGATGAAAAAGGCTCTTGTGTGGCCACTACTGGCATTGGCGAGAATGGAAGAGCATGTGAGAGAGAATTCCAAGCATAGGAAATAGCATAGAGGGGAAAATGGGAAAAATAGGGAAAGGAAGGAGAGAGAAAGGAAGGGGAAAGGGAGGAGGTATCATACTCCTCCCCACTAAAAATCTTCAAGGATGATCCCTTTTAGAGATGTTATAGAAGGAATTCTTGATTAGGTCTGAGTTCAACTATGAAATTAATGAAGAAGAATTTAAGTACCTACTATGTGCCAATCTTGTAGAATAATATACAAAAAAAAAAACCCTGTACAATTATATAATGATATACAATAATGCAATAAACTAGATGGTTTATTTATGAGATTCTGTGAGAATATGGGAATAAATCATATATGGTCTTTGCCTTCCAGAAGCTGGTGTTCTATTATTTAGTTAAAATAAATAAGTAAATACAATTTAAGGTAGCATGTGATATATATAATAATAGAGCTTCAAACTGAATACCAGAGGAAGTCAGAGGAGAGACTAATTACCTTTGATCAAAGAGATTCCAATTATAATATATGCTCTGGTCCACTTTCCCAACCAGACATAATCTGCTTCTCAGATTAAATCTGTCCCCTCAAGACTCTAGCACCTCTTCAGCAAAAAGGACATTCTCTCTTTCTATTTTCATCAGCCCAGATCCCTACCATATGTATTTCCAGAAATGTCTGTACCTTGTCCTTGCTATATCTTCATAATAAATATCTTCTTGTTAAGAGCTACTTGATGTTAAATGGTTAAACAGAACTGAGGACTAGTCATGAACCCCTAACTATGGTAGTAGAAAAGAAAGATACTGACCCTTCAGTCTTCCAGGTTAGAATCCTAAGTGTCAGGTTTAGCCTACTTGCCCTGGTTAAGTACAGAGTATACACACCACACAATAATAATCTACATTTCTACTGTACTCTATAGATTACAATGCACTTCCCTCACAACTCTATAATTTGAGTAGTTCAGATATTATCTTTATTTTATGGGCAAAGAAACTGGGAAGCACACAGTGAAGTGACTTTTGCAAGGTCACCCAATGAATGTTTCATGGGAGAGGCATTATCTGATGAGAATTCTGAGGTTCTGCAGCCTTCTGCAGGCGCTTCTGAATCATCCAAAAAGGACTAAATTATGTGCAGCAAAGCTTCAGGCATCAATTATATTTTATCTTGGTTTCATTCATTGAAAACAATGAGTTGTATATATTCTGTATGATAACTATATTAATCAGATTGTTTAATTAACGAGGACATCCCATTCCCCAGGTTCTGGATTAACAGGAGAATAACTGTATATGATTTTATTCTCCTGCATTCCGCATACTCCTTGTTTAGATTCTAAAGTGTGTAAAGAGCAGGTCCTATAGGGGAAGGAAGGAAGGAAGGAAAGGAGAAAGAAAAGAAAGAAGGAAAGGAGGAAGGAAGGAAAGAAAGAAGGAAGAAAAGTATTTGTTAAAAGATTGAGGGGTCCAATCATTGTGCTAAGGTCAGAGCTATATATAAAAACAACAACAACAACAACAACAGGAAGCTAATGTTCCTATTGAGGAAGTCATGGCAGTATTGATTTTATTATGATTCCAGAGCTGAAAAGGTCACAGAGGGAGGGGTTAATCACTAAATAGCAATGCAGTAATGGAAAGAAAAAATGTCTGAGAAATATAGTAAAGTTTGTTTGGGGTCAACCTAAAACAGTGGGTCCTTGACAGGGCTTGCCAATCAGACTGACAGGCCTCAGGAACTAGTTTCAGAGACAATCATGTCAATTCCTCAGGAAATGGTTTCTGGACCACTTGGCAAGGCAAGTGGCTCCAAAATAACTGGGAAATAGAGTGCTGAATTTGGAATCAGACAAGTTGAGTTTGTATTCTATCTCTGTTACTATCTGTGTGTCCTTGGGCAGGTTGCCTAATCTCTTTGGACCTCAATTTCCTCATTTGTAAAATGAAATATATGGACTAGATTGACTATATTGGAACTCTTAGTTTCTAAGTTCCCTTCAAGCTTTAAACCTAAGATACTTGTTTGGTGGGAAACTGGAAAATACCAGAGGGGTTGGCTTTAAGCAAAATTATCATAAGGTCAAATACATATAGAAGAATTTGAAAGTTTACTTATTAAGTACTTATAGTGTGCCTGGAACTGTGCTAAACTCTGGGGTTACAAAAAAAAAAAGTTCTCTCAAAATCTAATGGGAGGAGAAAAATATGCAAACAATGATATGATCATAGAAGAAAGGTAGTTGGAGATGGCAAAGGAAAGGCAAAGTTCACAACTATTTGACAAGACACAGGCCCTCTCTTTAAAAAAAAAAAAAAAAAAAAAAAAAGTGGACAGGTTAGCTAGGTGGCACAGTGGATAGAGCACCAGCCCTGAAGTTAGGAGGACCTGAGTTCAAATCTGGTCTCAGACACTTAATACTTCCTAGCTGTGTGACCCTGGGCAAGTCACTTAATTCCAATTGCCTCAGGGGAAAAAAAGTGGCTAAAAGATTGGCTAAAGTGATAGGAAAAGATAATGATGAATTGTGGAGGGGATGTGGGAAAACTGGGATATTAATACATTGTGGATAGAATTGCAAACTGTTCCAATCATTCTGGAGAGCAATATGGAACTATGCGCAAAGGGCTATCAAATTGTGCATACAACTTTGATTTAGCAATGTCTCTACTGGGCCTGCATCCCAAAGAGATCACAAAAAGGGAAAAGAGCCCATATATATAAAATGTTTTGGGCAGCCCTTTTTGTACTGGCAAGTGTTATGAGCCAGAGCTCTGAACTTGAAACAAAGGATGGAATTGATAGAGACAATGATTATTTAGCATAGTATTTAACAGTTCTCTAGTTCAGTACATGTACTATAGTTCCACAAGATTCACACCTTTTAGAGAGCATATATAAGCTAGGAGCCTCAACCAGGATTCAGTTGGGAGATTCAGAAGCCAGACCTCAAGCTCTTGGAACTAAGACTACAGAAGGCCTCTAAGAAAGCTAATCGGGTCGCAGGAAAGGAGACAAGACTTGGAAAGGGACAATAAAGGATTTGGACTTTAATACCTGGCTGCATTTGGGGTGATCATTAAACTGAAATGAAGGTTGTTTCCAGAGACCCCAAGAAAACCTCAACAAGAGAAGATTACATTTTAGAGAAAACTATTACAGACAAGGAACTGGACACTGGGTGGATGCCCATCAGTTGGAGATTGGCTGAATAAGTTATGGTGTATAAATGTTATGGAATAGTATTGTTCTATAAGAAATGATCAGCAGGATGATTTCAGAAAGGTCTGGAGAAATCCACGTGAACTGATGCTGAGTAGAACCAAAAGAATATTATACACAGCAACAACAAAATTATACAATTTTGATAGATGTAGCTCTTTTCAACAGCAAGGTGATTCCGGCCAATTCTAATAGATTGTGATAGGAAGAGCCATCTGCACCCAAAGAGAGGACTGTGAAGATTGACTATGGATCACAACATGATATTTTTCACTTTTATATTGTTGTTTGCTTGTTTTTTGTTTTCTTTCTCATTTTTTTCTCTTTTTGATCCGATTTTACTTGTACGGCATGATAATTGTGGAAACATGTATAGAATATATATAAAAGAATTGCACGTGGATTACTTGCCATCTAGGGGAAGAAATGGGGGGAAGGAAGGGAGAAAAAATCTTAAACACAAAGTTTTGCAAGGGTGAATGTTGAAAACTATGCATATATTTTGAACATAAAAAGCTTTAAACCAGTAAAAAAAAAAAAAAAAAAAAAAAAAAAGCAGTGAGGAACAATGGAAGGAACTCTGAGAGAAGACTTGAAATTCTGCAATCTGTGTAAATTTAGGCAAGCCGCTTCCTCTCCCTGAACCTTAGTTTCCCCACTGGTTAAATGGATTTCTTAAATTCCATGGTCTCTAAAATTCCCTTCTGGGTCTCACACACCATGAGTCTAAGCTTCTCCCCAGAGCCAATCAGCACCTAGAACTGAGAGGGTAGAGCTGGCAAGCCCAGAAAGAAAATTTGGTGCTCATTGAAGAAGGCTCTCTCCAGAGTGCTGAAAGGAGAGAAGCTGAAATTTTACTTGGCATCAGAATGTCTGGGGATTTTCAGAGTGCTCTCTGAGAAACTACAAAGGAAAGAGTAGTTAAGATACAAAGTTTAAGAGTTGACAGCACTTTTAATATGGATAAATGTCACCTTCCCAGCTCCTGAATTCAGATTCAGCCTTTTAAAATATATATTTAGTAAATTAGAATATGGAATCATATGGGCAGGTACTATCTTTTTCCTCTTTTTATATCATCAATGCTTAGCAAAATGCCTGGCACATAGTAGGTACTTCATAAATGTTATTGATTAATTGGCATATAAATTTTTTGTAACCATCAAGTATCACATATGTCATCTATGACCATTCCACATCATTATTCTCCCATGGCATTATCTTATTATTGTAGTTTCACCCAGAAACTACCATTACCGGTCACGCCTAATTCCCAGGCCTTCAGAAAAATCCCTGGCCACTGTCTCACACAGTGGTTCTTTACCAATCTTGCCTCAAACAGAGATCTTCAGAGACATCTGGCCACCGCCTCACCGAGTAGTGGTTCTCACATTTAACTCGAGGACACTGGCATGTGAGCTCAAGATCTTTATTCCATGTGTTCCCATCCTGCCCCTAGCTAACCTCCTGCTCACTCCTAGTGAACTCCTAATGAACTCCTATTGAATTCCTTCTATTTCCTGGTTCCCACTGCTTATGTAGGATCTATGAGATCACACACAGAGCCAATAAGGGAAGAAGACACCTCCGGGTGATGATGTGGATCTCAATGCGACCAAGAGCTTCTGCTCACGAGGTGGTCCGTGCTAGTCATAGAAAACCACATCTGGGATCTCAGGCTTCAAGGCCTTTGTACTTCTTGATTGCACTGTTCGAGCTTCCTCTTCAGACCCTTACAATTCCCTTTTCTTGTAAAGCAGGACCATTATCACATCAAGCTAACTTTAACATCAACAATAGCTCGCTTGATCAATGAGATTGTACAGAGTGTCTATAACAGAACAAAGGCAAACAAAAGTATGACAGGGAAGACTAGGCCCAACAGGGGCCAAAACCAAGCAAGGATAACGTGGTGTTCAACCCACTCAAGAAAGTCATGTTCAAAAAAAAAAAGAAAGAAAGAAAAAGAAAGTCATGTCCAAGGAGGTAGGATGTCAATGAAGTAGGATGTCACAAGTCTGTAGTCACAATTGTATACACCTTTTGGTAAAGAAAGGCACAGAGGAGGGTGTACACAAGAAAAGTCATGTCCTGTATCTCTGCCCCACTAACTTTGGCAGGTGGGTGTGTTGGTTCTTCACACACTAATTCAGAGACATTGTCTACAAGTGGAAAACAGGGAGAAGCCCAGGTCACCAGGTCAGGTAGTCAGGGGAGAAGCGCACAAGCCTATTGTCCTAGGTGTTGTGCATTACCCAGGACAGGCCAATTTGGCTGCTACACTGGAGCTGTGTCTACCATCTTTGGTATCATGGTCAGGAGGGACATGGCTGTCATCAGCGTCTAAAGGGCTGTTGACATCTGGCCAATCTTTCTGGGCCGGCGGCCTCAACATTGTCGTCATCTGGGCCTTTTCTTTTTGATTCCCAAGGTCCTGGATGTTCCTGGTTAGGATCTTCTCCTCTGCTGTTGGGTCTGCATCTGGAATGACAAGAGTGTATCTGGGCTCCAACCCTTGACCCAACCTGAGCCCTTCCAGATGCCATCTAAGCCCTTCCTCATCACTGTGGAAAGAGGGCTGTTGTCCTTGTTGGCCAATTTGCTAGTTAGCTGCGTTTCTGTGTGTGCCAGAAGTGCATTGCTGGGGTAAAATCCAAAGAATATGAAAATTGCAAGCAATCACATGTATGTATTGCCACATTTCATGAAAATCCCAACATTCCCTTCTCTTGTTTAGACGGGAACATCTTGGGGGTATATAGTCTGTCCAATAATGGTTTGGCCAGCAGGATTATATGGGATGCCAGTGGAATGGGCAATGACAAATTCAGTGCAGAAGGACCTAAAGTCAGATGTACAAGCTGGTTCATTATCTATCTTAAGTGCATGTGGGACCCCTACAATGGAAAAAGAATGATAAAGATGGCTGATCACATGCCTAACTGCTTCCCCAGATTGGAGTGAAGCCATGAGGAATTGAGAATGCGTATCTATGGTTACATGGATGCTCTGCTGCTTAACATGAGTGACGTCCATTTGCTATAAAGCATTAGATCTTAAACCACAAGGGTTTTTCCCTGGAGGGAGCATAAGAGTGTGGAAAGGAAGCCAAGCTGTACAGCCTTTTACTATGCTCCTTACTATGCTCTTTTGTTATCCCAAATTGCAGATGTAAAGCTCTAACAGCCTTATGATAAAAGGTAGGATTTGAAAGTCCTCTATGAAAATGGACATGCAAAATGTAATGCTTACCTGGATGCTTCCTCACTTGCTCTTGAAGTTCCTTAAAGAGCTGATATATATTAGAGGCTACAAATTTTATTTGGGTTGTGGCAATTCTCTGTACCACACCTACTGAATGAGCCAAATCAAAAATTATATTTATATCAAAAAGCCAGTTCTGGGTTATCGTTAATGGAGACCCATTTACAAGGTTTGGGGCTGTGGCCAATAAATTTTTCCACTCTAGGATGGTTTCACAAAACACATCAATTTGTGCATTGGTACAAAAGGGGTATATTTTGTCAGATCTTATCTCAGATAATTGTGCTATTCGCTTAATGGCCTTTAACAAAATTCTAGCTACAAGCACTGGGTAAGTAAGGAGCAAGACTTTGATCTGGTTGTTCTGGGAGGTTCACGCACTCCATCACACTGTGTCCTTGATGAAGGACTGCTGTGGGTGCCTCTTGTGTAGCAAAAACTGATATTTCCAATACTTTTTGAGTGATTCTTTCAACTATATTGATAAAGCCAATCTAATCTCTCTTAGAACCTCTTGAGCTTCTTTTGCAAGCTGGTGTGGTGAGTCTAAAGCACTATCTCCTCTTAAAATGTCATATAATGGTGGTAACAACATAATTTTTGGAGATGCTTTTCTTACAGGAGTAAGATCAGCAGCCACATGCATTTGACACATAGTAGGTCTATTCTTCATTCCCTGTGGCAAAACTGTCCATTCAAATCTTTTATAAAACTCAGCTAAATTAATGCTGGGCACTGAAAAAACAAATCCCTTCATATCCTCCTTATCTAGAGGGATAGAATAGAAATCATCCTTAATCCAAAAAGACCATTCCCTAGTCAACTGAGGAGATGGAAGCCCAGGCTGAAGAGCTCCCATTGTCTCCATCTATCCATTTACTTTTCTCAAATCAATCAACATTCTCCATTTTCCAAATTTCATTTTTATAGCAAATACAGGGGAATTCCAAGGACTTAGAGAAGCTT
The DNA here is from genome assembly GCF_048593235.1 of Sminthopsis crassicaudata. Lineage (NCBI taxonomy): Eukaryota > Metazoa > Chordata > Mammalia > Dasyuromorphia > Dasyuridae > Sminthopsis > Sminthopsis crassicaudata. Next base: position 289,882,229 of record NC_133620.1, read on the forward strand.
CTAAATGTCCTTGATCAAGTTGCTCCTGCACTAATGAGGCCTGAATTTTTTCACTTTGTAAGATGTCTCTTCCCCACAGATTGATGGGGATCCTTTCAACTGTAAAAGAAATAAAAACTTCTGTCTCATCTTCAAATTGTCATCTCAAAGCAGTAGCACTAATTCTAGTTACTCTTGATCCTCTTATGCCAGACATATAGGTATTTGCTATAATCTTCAGCCACTGACTAGGCCAACTGGCACCTCTAATAGCTGTATGATCTGCACCTAAGTCTATTAACCCTTTCAATGGTATGAGCATAGGACGTTCAGCTATAACAGCTGCAGTCCAGAACATTCCTGGATTCTGTTGTTGGTAATCAAAATCTGGATAAATATCACCAAATTGCATTTCAGGAGTGTGAATCAATAAACCTGTTGCTATGTCTTCTCCTGGGTCATAGATCACACATTGTCTACCTATATTAGTGATTGGAACAATAGTTACACATTCCTCAGTTTCCCGAATCAGTATATGGATAGAAACTGTCTTGTAAGCACTCTCAGGGGGTCAAGCTAACTGTGTGTGGACGCAAAAGTCTGTAAGGTGAACAAAGACAAGTTTCAGCTCTCCAGGTGACCTCTCTGTAGTCCTATGGGCATAAAGCTCTACTCTCTCTAACTGCAACCCCCTTCCGCACAGGCTTGCTCAAGACTAATTGATCAGGTTGGAGTGCTGCACTTTCAAAGACTCTATGAATATAACAATTGCTGCCATCAAGGCACCATTAGTTCTCCTTGTCTGGAGCAATGAAGTCTAGTCCTGCCTTTTGTAATGGGGTTGGAACTGCTTAGTGGATGGTGCATTATCATTGCCCCTCCCATTCTTACTCCACTTCTTCCTGCCCATGAAGGTGGAGTTGAGGGAGGAAGATCAAGAAATGGGAAATTCCCAAAAGGTGGTGGGCAAAATTGGAGCGGGAATTTTGAATGTGAAAGGGACCAGACCCCTTCCCATTAGCAAGATAGTTAACTCTTTTCTCTGCTAAATTACTACACTTAGTAAGTCTTAGTAAAAAGTCTTAGATCCCCTAGAGCAGTAGGTGGCAAAGTAAATCAGTAAAAGAATTTCTCGGCTAATTCCCACATGCTATGCTCTCTGGGGCTCCAGTCACCAACACTCTCTAATTGTTTTTTTCCTGAATTTTTCTGATTTTGAAGCAGGTTGTGGTCCCTTTAAGAAACTATTTCCTATTGATTTGTGATTCCTTTCAGATTACTCCCAGCCCCTCCTAGCTGATGCATTCTCAATCCAGGATGCCAGGGTCTTTGCTTCACAAATCCTGGTCAAAAGCATCCCTTTGAATTCCAATAAGAGATATCCAGGCTTGTCCCAGCCCCCATCGGATCTGACCCAACTTGGACTGTCCCAGACCCCATTCTGATGATCCAATTGAGTTTCCCAACCCCCACCAAGCAAATTCTAGCCCTAGTTCTAGCAAGAAGCTAACTTGGGATTCCATCCATGAACCCCCTTTAGCTAAATCTCACATTATATAAAGAGCCAAACAAAATCCCCTCTTTGCAGAGGTTCCAAACATGCCAGCTATCTGTCCACTGGAATACTCTTTCCAGTGCCATCCTCTCATTAGCCTCACCTATTTCCTAACTAGACTTTATGCCTCTCTGTCAGGATTTCTAACCTTACTTCTCAATCCCCATAATAAACCCTTTTTTATCAATCTAGGCTTTCGGGTCTGTAAATTCCTTTATAGAGGATCCCTGTGGCGCCAGAAGGGGGTTCCCCAAACTCCCTATCCTTGTGCCGAAACCTACCCTGAACCCTGAACCTGCCATTAGACCTCATTTAACTCCCTGACCACCAACCAAAAACCCTAATTTCATTTGGGTACCCCAAATCTAAACCTCATCAGTTTGGCTGTTTAAGTTAAAATCTTCCCTAGTTTTAAACTTGTGGGATTCTTTAACCCATTGTATTCACTTGGTTCTCCCATTATTAACTGCTGTATAGTAGTTTCTTTTTCCTTCTCTGCCTCAGCCAGTAGGCTGAACTCTTGTTCTTTCTGTTCTAGCTGCTGTAACTTAACTTTTTGTTTTTTCTCTAACTCAGCCTATAATTCAGCCTGTAATTTTTGCATTTCTTGTTCTATTCTCTGTAATGGGAGTTTTGTTTTTTTCTAACTCAACCTGTAACTCTTGTGTATTTTTTGATCTGTATACTCAGTAATCACCTCGATTATCTCTTGATTTTTTCCCTGCTGGGCTGTATTTAATGGGCGTGGGAGTAAACACCTTAGAGGCTGAGATGGTAGGTAGACTTATACCTAGACCCATACTGCTTCTCTGCCTTCCCTTCCGGATCAGGGGCTGTTAAACCTTCCCAATTACAGGGTCTGGTAATTTACAATGCTTCTACATTGAGTTGCCATTCGCAGTTTCACCCAGAAAATACCTTTACCAGTCATGCCTTGTTCCCAGGCATTCAGAAAATCTCTGGCCACTGTCACGCACAGTGGTTCTTTACCAATCTTACCCAATCATAGGTCTTCTGAGATCTCTGGCCACCGCCTCTCTGAGCGGTGGTTCTCAAGTCCAACAGAGCATCCGAAGACAGCTGCATGCAAGCATCCTGCCCTAGCTGACCTCTCACTCCTAGGGAACTCCTGATGAATTCTACCTATTTCCTGGTCCCCACAACTTATGTGGGGTCTATGAGGTCACACACACAGCCAATTAGAGAAGGAGACTTCCCGTTGATGACTCGGATCTCAATGTGACCAGAGCTTTCACTCAGGAGGCAGTCCGTGCTGGTCACAGAAAACCAGTTCTGGGGATCTCAGGCTTCAAGGCCTTTGTACTTCCTATTGTGCCATGGGAGGCTCCTCCTCTGACCCTTCCATATTATATCTGAAGTTTCCAACTTTTTTCCCATCTCCATACCTTTTAGTTTTAAGTAAATCTTTCCATATCCCCTAGTCAACATAAAATTAGGGAAATATATCTAGAACTTGCCTTGTATATGTACATGAGAAATAAAGATAATTTCCAACAAAACTTTATTAGAGGCCTTACAACTTTTTTCATGTTATATGAAGTTATTAAATACTTATATAATCAGAATCAACTAAATTAGCGGGACCCCAGATTTTGTTTCTCATCAACTAACATTCTTGTTCTGGTTTCTGAAAGAGATCCCTGCATATCATGCACAGCTCCAGGCTGATGCTTGCTTTGAATTAGATTAAGAACAAATAATTGCAAATCCAGATTCACAGATATAAATTGTTATCAAAAGAATTAAAATCCTGTGAGAATAATTAGTAATAAAATCATAATTAACATTTATATACACTTTAAGTATATATACACAGACCACCTCCCATTTTCTGCCTCCTAAGTTGCACTATCTCTCTCTTTAAGTTGTAAGCACCTTGAGGTCAGAGGGCTATCTTTCTTTTTATAGTGTCCTCAGCTTTTATCACAGTAACATAAGTGCTTCATAAATGTTTATTTATTTGGATTACCCCAGAAAGAAGAGTCTGAAGGGTAATGAAGATGGGATTGGATTAGGAGTCAAGGGATCAAGATAAGATCCCTGCTTTCAAGATCTTGATCCTACACTTTGTAAGGAGCAATGGGGCCACTTCATTATCACACTTTGCAAAGCATTTTACAAGTAATAGCTCATATTTTTATTACAACAATATTGGAAAAAAATGCCATTACTAGTCCTATTTCACAGTTGAATAAACAGAGGAAGACAGTAAGAATTAGATATGCCATTCTAAAGGTACATCAAAAACTTTGTCACATAATCACCTTGGCAATATTTCATTATGGTAATATAATTATTTACCAAATATTCTCCAAAATTCCTTAACAAGCTTGTCATATCCCCTGAGAACACATACAAAGCTGGAAATCGCTGTCTAATAGAAAAATTTCTTCTTGTCGATTTAAAATATTCCTTTTTATAGTATCTTTGGGTTTGATCCTAGTAATTTAATTCCTGAATATTATCCTTGCCATAAGTAACTACATTGTTGAACCCCAGGTCACAGAGTAGCTGTTTAGATCATGCTCAATTATTCTGAGGCATTCCACAAAGCCCAGGGTAGAAATGAGACCTGAAGGAATTCCTTTAAGAAACAAGTTCTGTTCATTCCTCCCACAATGTGTCCCAAACTGAATAGCTATTTAGGATCCTAGGACTATAAATCTAGAATTGGAAAGGACCTTAGAGGTCATCTAATCCAAGCTCTTCATTTTTACAAATTACGAAACTGAGGCCCAAGGAATCAAATATATTTTCCAATGTCATACAGGTAAAAAATATTAAAGATGGAATTTGAACCCACTTCGAATATTTATTATCTGGACTTTTCCTCAATAATTCTGGACCCTAAAGGCTCCCCTATCTTTCCCATATTTTCACCATACTCTACTGTTCCATTTCCTGCCTTGACAAACTAGACCTCTGCACCCTAAACTTACAACTGTCCAAAATCCTGGCACAAGACCAAGTAGAGTTCAAAACAGAGATAAATCTGGACTTTCAACTTGGATAAAAGTGATAAAATTCTTCATTGATTGGAAGGGCCATGTTATTGAAGATCAGATATAACAAAGAACTGTCCACAAAACTGACTCCCTACTCCACTTTGCATCTGCTACTCCTCCTAGTTTCAACTCCATGGAAGAACGTGCTCTTTTAAGATAGACTCATCATTTCTAAGCTCACCACCATGTTGCTAATTTGAGTCTTAATTGATAGCACCTCTCTCAGCCTCTTCTCCCCTCTAATTTGAGGTGTGAAGGATGGACTCTCAAATTCTCCCAACACCTTTTTTTTTAGAGGACAGAAATTGGACTCTCAACTCATTTTGCTTTACATTAGCTGTTCTGCCAAGTTTCAATTCCATGCAACAAGAAGCTATTGTACCAGGCACTTCCTGCCTCCTAATATGTATTATCACTCTCTTTAGATTGTAAGCATCTCAGGTACTGTCCTTTTTATTGTGTTTATTATTTTATTTTGTTTCTTTTCATTGCATTTACCACAGTGCTTAAAGCATAACTGCTCCTTAATAAGTGTTTATTCAATTGGATTACTCCAGAAAGAAGGTCTAAAGGGTAATGAAGGTGAGATAGAATTAGAGGTAAGGATAAAATCCTTGTCCTACACTTTAGGAAGGAACAGTGGGGCCACATCAACACTACTATTAATTCTGGAAATATCCCATCCCCTAGTCAGATTTAGGCAAAGACTTCCTAAGAGACAGGAGTAATCCTTAACCCTACTCTCCAGGTAGCTTAAGAGGGGAAAGCACCAACTCTGGTGATACCTCCTATGACCCAGAGATCTAGAAACATTAGTTCAGTTCAACTAGAAAAAATATTACCCCCAAGTGAGAAAAGGCCCTTTAAACGTGAGCCGTGACCTCTAGAAGGGCAGAATTATCCCTAGAACCCTTTCAAAAAGCAAATTCTAGTCAATGTCAACAAATTCCTATGTTGGGAACTAAAGTGTTTAAATAAGACAAGCATCCTACCTTCAAGAAGCTTATAGTCTTATGGAAAAATATGACTTGGTGCAAAGAATTGGTTAGGTCCATGCAAGAATTTTGGAATATTTCCTTAAGGAAACAGCCATTAAGTTGGGCTTTAAAAGATGAGAAGGAGACTTCCAGGGGTGGAGCCAAGATGGCAGAGACTACTCCTATTTCTCTCTGACCTTCTCTACAACACTCAGGCTAATTATCAAATCCAGTCTCTGAATTAGCAGAACCCACAAATATTGAGAGTGCAACAAATTAAAAGCAGAAGATAATTTTGAAGATCACTAGAAAAAGTCGGTTTTAATCGGAAATGGGAGGGAGGCAGCCAACCATATACAGTTTAATACAAATGTCAGCACAGACAGAACAGAGTCCCGGGGCAGTGTGAACGTGGCAGAGAATCTACAGCAGTGCTGGCCACTCTGCCCTGGTTGTAAGCCAGTAGATCAGCAGAGAAGTTAGAAAACATGCAACACAAACACAAAAGGTAAAGAGTGAACCCTGAAACACCAGAATCTCACAAGCCTGGCCACGCCCACCCAGCACCAGGAGTGAATTAGCACTGACACAGGGAAACTGCAGCTGCTTGCAAAACCTTTCCCACTGTAAAAGCAGACCTCAACTTTTTTTTTTTTTAAAGAGTACAAAAATAAAGAGGACTTGAGTCCAGTTCCCTATTATATAAATAAGAAACTAAGACCAAGAAAAGTTGCATGACTTCCCAAAGCCACACAGTCAGCAAATGTGTAAGGTGGAATATAAATTCAGTTTTTTTGTTGTTCCATATCTAGCCCCTCAGTGCCATGCTGCCCCTCAGAGTAATCAGCATGTTATTTTGCAAGCAAGATGAAGTCATTGATATGACCAAGTACATGCATAAGGAAAATTATCCTAGCTGTTGTATGGGGAATGGATTAGAAAAGGAAGAAATGAAGATGGGAAGACCTGAAAGACAGATATTCCAATAGTTTGGAGGGTTAGTAATGAGGATCTGCACAGGATGGTGGCAAAAGGAATGAACGTTGGAATGATGCAGTTGAAAGATTTTTGTGTTAAGAGTGAGAAGAACTAGGTTACTAACTGTGGAACGTTGAACAAGTCATTCAGTGATTCTGGGCTTCATTGTTCTCATTCTTAAAATGAAGGGAGTAGATGAGATGATCTTAGGGTGGTTTCCAGCTAAGTTTTTTATAGAAACATACCTACCCTGCGGCATCTATCATTGCAAAGAAATGGGGGAAGGAGATGTTTTTTCATATTTCTTCATTTTTGTTTTCTTTCTCTCTACTTAGAGAGCCACCACATCACCCCCACCTGTTCAGTTGAGATAGTCTCCTAGCTGGTCTCCCTGTTTAAAGTCTTTCCCTTCTCCAGTCCATTCTCTACAGAGTTACTAAATAAACCTATATCTCTGCTTTGTTTTCTCCATCCTTGGAAATACTACATTCCATTGGTTTTCCTACCTAATTATTGTTCCTGATCCTTTATTCCATTATCAGTGTTTTAGTGAGTCACTGGATTGTAGATTTAAAGCTAGAAAGATCTTTGAAGTCACTTAGTCCAACCCTTTCATTTTGCAGATGAAAAATGGAGATTCAAGAAATGAAATCATTTGCCCAAGATTACTCGAGCAGGACAGAGACAAGACGACTTCAAATCTAATGTTCCTTCCACTAAGCCATCCTATCTCAAATGATAACATGAAAGGATTCAAATCTTTTATCTTCTGAACACCTTAGTGTGTCCCCCAGGGATCTAGGCTACGCTCCTTTCTTTGCTCTGACTAGCCTCTTTCTTGGCCATTTCATTCATAAAAGCAATATGATCTTCACGCAGATGATTCCAAAATGCTTATCTGATAATAATAGTGGCTAACATTTATATAGTGCAACAATACAGACATTGTGCTAAGCCCTTTATGATTATTATGTCTTTTGATTCTCCTAACAACCTTATGAAGTAGTTGCTATTATTATCCCATTTACAGAGGAGGAAACTGAGATGGACAGAGAAGAAAGTGCCTTGCCCAGGGTCATATAATTAGTAAGTGTTTGAGATCATATTTGAACTTCTTGACCACAGGCCCAACTATCACTGCTGACACCTGGCTGTGCAGGTCCATTTCCTACTTTTTTCTGAGCTTCAAACCTCCAAAGGCTAGATAGGATTCCCATCTTGTTCTTTGTGTTCCCGCCATCCCCTTTCCAGTATAGTTCTTCATCCCACCCTCTTGTACTATTAGAATAGCTTCCCTGCATGTCTTCTCATTACCACTTCTGTGATTATCTTCTATCTACTTTGTAAATATCTTATATATATATTTACATAGATGTGTGTCGTCCCATTAAGATGTGATCACCTTCAGGATAGGCACCAATTTTGCCTTTCTTTGTATCCCCTATGCTTAGCACAATGCCCAGCATATGGTAAGTATTTAATAAATGCTTGCTGATCAACTAGCTAACATTTCTTTTCTGTCTTTTCCAGTCCTTTACTCTGTTACCAAAACAATCTTTCTTTTTAAAAAATCACTAATCTGCTCAAAAATCAATGATTCCCTCTTTAATGCCTGCCAAGGAAAGTTCAGGTCTCTCTGCTTCTCACTGGGGCCTCTCAGCAGTATGATAGCTCCCTACAACTTCAGTCTGATTTTAATCTATCATTCCATAGACTTCAGAGTCTTTACAAGTCTATTCCCTGTATTGTTAATGTTGCTGGTGGTGGCAATGCAATGTGATCATATTGTATTATGATGCCTGCCAATTGTCTCCAATCCTTGCTGTAGACTTCCGTCAGGTTTATCCTTTTTTTTTTTTTTTTTTTTTAATCCATCAGCTCTGATCTCTGTCCACTTAACTCCAATTTGAAGTCTTAGTACAACTACTTAGGTCTTGTTTTGGACATCTGTTATAACTGGGAGGCTCTCTACTTCCTACTTGCCAGTGATCTCAGCGTCATAACTCTCCCTGTTGGCTAAACCCCAGTTAGTAACCTACTACTCTAAGAAAGGGACCTTGCTAACCACTTGAGATTTCACTGTTTAGAATTTTTGATGTTCTTTTTCTATCGATTCTCTGTTAAAATCCAGATATTCTTAGAAAGGTCAACACAGAAAGCTGATGCCTACTAAGATCTGAGCATTGACAGTCTAGTAAGGGGTAGAAGCATGTTTGGTAATAAAACACTGACTCGAGTTAAAGAACTAGAGATTCAAAATCCACTTAACTTCTTGGGGTCTCAGCATCTCCATTAAATTAAAGATGTTGACAAGAAAACTTTGTAAGTTTCCTTCTAATTTTGGATCTTAATCCTGTGAAGTGTGGCTGGCAGGTGGAGAAATATACAGAAAGAAGGTTTGGGACCCCAAGGGATTTTTTTCCCTCAAGGAAAAACTTCAGTGACTTCCATTAGACCATAAACTCCTTGAGAGCAGAGAGCTATCTTTTACTTCCCTTTGTATGCCTAGCACTTAGCAATATAAGCATTCATTAAGTGCCTACTGAATGTCAGATGTCAACATTTGTGTGACTTTGGACAATTCACCCTTGTGCCTCAGTAACTTCATCCATAAAATGAGTTTGAGAAAAAAATGGCAAATGATTCTAGTATCTTTGTGAAGGAAGTCCCAAATAGGGTCACAAAGAATTGGATATAATGAAAAACAATAACCAACATATAGTAGGCACTCAATAAATGATTGTTGATAAACTGTCATAAACTTCCCCAGAGACCAATTTTGTGGATGCAAGTTTTTTTTACATGAAACAAAGGAACAGTATGTGATCCTGTGTAAACCGTGCAGGGCAGATTACAAATGAGTGTTAGAGCAAGAAAAAATTGGTGCAGGCTGGTGTGAGGGAGGAGGGAAAGAGGTAAACAGATGTTTATGGAATGTGATTTCATTGATGATATGTGAACTTTCTCCTTTGAGGCTTTCTACAGCCTTGCCTCTGACAAGTTATGAGCTTAGAGGAAGCTGATTCTACCTAAGATTTGCTCATACATCCATAGCCATCCAACTAGTAATCATCACAGGAAGGCTATGAACCCAATTCTTCTTAACTCCAAGGTCATAACTCTGTTCCATCTACTATGCAGCCCTCAATCCTGAAGCCCAAGCCCATAAGTCTTTATGACTATTAATCCTCCATCACCCAGAAACAGGGATCCAACTAGAACTTGACCCCAGAGCTCTCGATTCCCACATGGAGGGCTTTTCCCCAACCAGAGGGAAGAAGATGGGCAGGGAGGCCAGGACTCATTTAGCTATATGTGTAACTGCCAGTGTCTATCTAGGACATCTCCCCCAAAATGCTGACTCTAGCAGCCTGCGGACTGACTTGTGTGGGAATTGGATCTGAGTAAGAAAGTGCAGACCGAGACCCTAAGTGCTTTCCTTATTCAAGTCTGGAATGAAAACTCTCCCTAAGCCAGTCCTGATCATAGCAGGAGAAAGAAGGATGAGGGTTAGAGGGTTGTGCTTGTCCTAGAAAAGCCAATTCCAGGAGTTGATCAGACAAAGGGCTTCTGGGAGTGGTGGCTAAACAGGGTACTGACCTCAATAAGTCTTAGGAGAGGGAAAGGTAAACATCTCCCCTATTCCCTTACCATCCTCAGGGCAGCAGTAGAGAATGTATTCAGCATGGGGAATTGGGGGAGAGGAGTTCCCTAAAAAATCCTGACTTTTGAGCAAGGGATAGCCATCGTGTAAGGAAAAGAAGTTAGGCCATACCATACCAAAAGAAAGAGAGAAAAGAAATAAGAAAACTCTTTATCCAGTAATTGGCTCAGTTCCCAGCAGTTCTAGGCTGTAGTGAGTCTGAGTGGAAGTGACAGGTAGTGATGGGCAGCCTGCTCCTGGGTATGCTGCACAGAAGAGAGCCGTGTGCACAAACTTGCAGATCAATCCATTAGGATGGATCAAATAGATTTAAATGTGTGACAGGAAGAAGTAGGACACGGATATATTTACAATTGGATTCTTTCTTTTTTTTTTCTTCTCCAAGTCTGGATTAACTCCACAGCTGGTGACAGCTCCAGACCTTAGTTAACAGAAGAAACATACTGCCATCTTCTTCTCATCTCCTTTCCTTCTCCTTTTTCCTCTCCCTCTTCTTTCTTCTCCGGAAGGAAAGACCAAAGAGGTCTGCCTGATTGCTTGCTCTTCTCTCATTCCTTTCCCTTCTCCTTCTTCTCCCCTCTGTCCCTTTCTTTCACTTTCCCTTTTATTATTATTCACTCATATCAGTTATGTCCAACTAACTTTTTTGACCCATTTTAGATTTTCTTGGCAGAAATACTAGAATACCTTGCCATTTCCTTCTACACTTATCTTACAGATGAGGAAACTGAGGCAAGCAAGATTAAATGACTAGCCCAGAGTCACAAGCTGGTAAGTATCTGGGACCAGGTTTGAATTTAGGAAGCTATGTCTTCCAGGCTCCAGGTCCAGCACTCTATCTACTTCTCTTCCTAACTGCCCTTTCCCTTTATCTTCCCATCAATTTCTTTGCACCTATAATCTCTTCCTCTCCTCTCTGATCCTGAGAAGCAGTGTGCAACTATAGAAAGGTCTGGAGTCAGAGGGCATGAACTCAAATTCTAGCTCTTCTGCTTCTAAACTGCGTGGCCTTGATGGTTTTCATATTTCCTGCCCTATGGGTTTAATTTCCAGATCTGGAGAATGCCAGAATGACATAATTCTCAATGTATTTGACAGAGACCAGGAATTAGAGTGACTGTAGTAGGAGATAGACCAAGAAATCCCAGGAAGGGTTAATTTATCTCCCCAAGAAGATACTCCATAAATACTTCTCCACATGCCCCCTGTTTCCTTCCATTTCTTTTCCTCCCCAGGGAAACCTGAAAGGAGACACTGCCACACTCCTAATGCAATGGAGCAGACAGAATTGGGTTACAAAGCATAAATGAGGTTGTTTCACATCATGTGTCTCATGAAGTAATGGAATGTGGCAAACCTGGGCAGGTGCTGAGCTCAGAATGAGCTAGCACCTGCCTGCAGGAGAAGAAGCCTTCTTACCTTTCTCCCCACCTGGGCTATTATGGGTCATTCTGGGGTGAAGTGGGGAACAGCTGGCCAGATGAACAGACCACTATGCTCCTGATCCCCCCATCATGGCTTACGAGTTTTATCTTGCATCTAGAACACCACCTCTCCCCTGGATTTGGCTGGTTCATACCACGCTTGAGCTGCCTCCCAAACTGTTTAATAATTCCCTGGGTCTAGAATCTAGTCCAGCGACATTGAATTACATATCCAAAGTTACATAAAGTAAATTCACTTGAACCCAGGTCTTTTGACTACAGGTCTGATGTTCTTTACGTTATATCACTTCATTTCTTGGATTCTTTCCATTGCTTCTCTTACATCAACTCTTATTTTGCTTTGCTTTCGTTGTTCAATCTTGTCCAACTCTCTATGGACCCATTTGGGATTTTCTTGGCAAAGATATTGGATTAGTTTGCCATTTCCTTCTCCAGTTAATTTTACACTTAAGGAAACTTAGGCAAGCAGAGTTATATAACTTGCCCAGAGTCAAAAAGCTAGTAAGAGTCTGAGGCCAAATTTGAACTCACAAATATGAGGCTTCCTGACTCTAGGCCTGGCACGCTAGATGCACTATGATGCTACCCAGCTGCCCTAGTTATTTTGCTTTACCATGTTTCTACACTAACAGGATCTGAAATTGCAGGTGACACATTACTTTACTTGTGTAGTACCTTCCAGTTTCTAATATTCATTATTTCACTTGTGCCTCATAATAAGTCTGGGAAATAAGTAAGGCAGAGTCTATTATCTTATAAAAGCCTCACTAAAGCTTCCACTGACATTTGTGATTTACCTAGGAGCCTCAGGATCACTCTATACTCTAACTGGGGAACTCTCCATGGTGAAGTCAAAACTGTTCTTATCAATCCTTCATTTTAAGAAAAAAACTTTTGTAAATCTTAAATGTAAAACATTAAATAAATGTTAGCTATTATGGTTGTTGTTCATTTTATCATCCCTGAGCATGAAGCTGCTTAATACATCTTAGACCATTCCTGTATCTCAAACCATATAGTAAAGTGAGAAAAGCACTGTCCTTGTAATTAAAGGGCCTAAAGCCAAATCCTGGCTTTGTTACTCTCCAGCTGTATAATATTGGGCAAGTCATTCCCCATCTCTAGGCCTTCATTTCTTCATCTAAAAATAAGGAGATTGGGCTAATTGATCTCTAAGGTGTCTTTTCAGCTTAAATGAGGTAATATTTAGAAAGCTCTTAACAGAGGGCCTAGCACATATTAGATGCTTAATAAATGATTGTCCCTTTCTTTTTCCCTTCCCCATCCAGCTCTAAATTCTGTGATTTTGACCATCGTCAAAATGCCCCATCACCATCATCACCACCCAGCACCACCACCACAATCCATGGCTATTCCCACATGTTTTCTGATTCTCTTCTAGATTCCCAAGCCACAAATATGTTAAAATGGAAAAAACCTTAGAGATCAGGAAACTGAAGCCTGGAATGGGGACATGGCTTGCTAAGTACTTGATCCTCATAGCATCCCTGTAAGATAGAGACTCATTCCAATAAATCCATGAACAAATTAATGTGGATGGTCCTTCAGAGGATGCAGATCAAGGTCTCTCCCTGCCTGCCCCTCCTTTTTTTTCTGAAGCCTTCGATAGGTTAAATAGTTCACCCAAATTTCCCCAAATTCCTCTAATATTGCAAGAATACCAATAGAGTATTTGGTCATTTATATAGTCCTTTAAGGTTTGCAAAGCCCTCTGGAAGGTAGATGTTATTACTGGACTACCATTTTACAGAGGAGAAAACTGAAGCAGATAAAGTTGTCCCAGGGTCTCACAGCTAGTTAGTATCTTAGGCTAGATTTGAACTTGGATCTTCCTGACTCCAGGCCCACCCACCACTGTATCCACTGCACCAATTTTTGGTTCCTGTTATGATGGGTCCTGCAAGGTATTACTATGCCAATTTACATATGAGGAAACTGAGCCAGAGAGAAGATAAGCAACTATGTCATGGTCAAACAGTTAATTAGTATCAGAGGCAAAATATCGTCTTGTGTCTCTTCGAAGTCCAGCTTTCTTTCCACTATTCCATGTTGTCTCTCAGTTTCTTCCAGCTTGGACAATTAATAACTAATTCTGCTTATCTCCCAATATGATTGTAAGAATATCATGAGCTGATGAATATAAAAGTGCTTTAGAGAGTTTTGTCGACTGTGAATGATTGTCCAGACTATGGTATTAACTAAAAACTCTAGTTGAAGATTGGGTTACTGTTTACTGAGTCTCATCAGAAGGAAAGAGTTAGGTCAATAAATATTTATTAAGTGTCTACTATATACTAAATGCTAGAAATTTTTCTAGTTGAATTGTTCTCCGTGAAAGTCCTTTTCTGATGTCTCCTCACGGTGTGCAAGTGACCAGAGGTTCTTGAAGGCTACATCAGCAGAGGTAGCTCTGGTAGGGTTGCTAACCTGGAAAGTTTTCCAATATGAGCCTGGCGATGTGCTCTGCATCTCTCATCCAAAGACCAGACTGGGTAAATTCAGAAACATTCATCAGATGTCAGCAGATTGATTTAACGTTTTGGCCACAGAAATTCATGAAACAATTAATGGGATTCTGGCCTTGAGAGTCCTTTGGAAATGGAAAATTTTGCTACATATACAAAAGATATGATCAGAAACCTAAGTACCCCTTTGGGCAGTGGAGTAAAAGGAAGAAGTGGAAGAAGAAGGGATTTATATTTATAGAGCCTACAATGTGCCAGGCATTGTGCTGAGCACTGTACAAATATTATATGATTCCAGACTTGTAATGATTGCATGGCTTCTAAGTATCTGACTCCACATTTGAACTCAGGTCTTTCTAACTCCGTTCCTAGCACTTTATTCATTGAGGCATCTAACCATAAAAAGTGTATAAGGGGAAATGAATGGCATAGCTTGATAGAGAGACACAAAAGAAAGCAACCAAAAAATGAATTATAATCTGTGTCTAAGAGAGTCTTATGCCAGGAAAATTGTGGGTCTTTGCAAGCCATTCTCCAATTGATAAATGGTCAAGGGATATGAACAGACAATTCTCAGAGGATGAAATTGAACTATTTCTACTCATATGAAAGAGTGTTCCAAATCACTACTGATCAGAGAAATGCAAATTAAGACAACTCTGAGACACCACTACACACCTGTCAGATTGGCTAAGATGACAGGAACAAACAATGATGAATGTTGGAGGGGATGCAGGAAAACTGGGACACTGATGCATTGTTGGTGGAGTTGTGAAAGAATCCAGCCATTCTGGAGAGCAATCTGGAATTATGCCCAAAAAGTTATCAAAATGTGCATACCCTTTGACCCAGCAGTGCTACTACTGGGCTTATATCCCAAAGAAATACTAAAGAGAGGAAAGGGACCTGTATGTGCCAAAATGTTTGTGGCAGCTCTTTTTGTAGTAGCTAGAAACTGGAAGATGAATGGATGTCCATCAGTTGGAGAATGGTTGGGTAAATTATGGTATATGAATGTTATGGAATATTATTGCTCTGTAAGAAATGACCAGCAGGAGGAATACAGAGAGGCTTGGAGAGACTTACATCAACTGATGCTGAGTGAAAAGAACAGAACCAGAAGATCACTGTACACTTACAACAATACTGTATAAAGATGTATTCTGATGGAAGTGGATATCTTCAACATAAAGAAGAGCCAACTCACTTCCAGCTGATCAATGATGGACAGAAATAACTACACCCAGAGAAGGAACACTGGGAAGTGAATGTAAATTGTTAGCACTACTGTCTACCTACCCGGGTTACTTATACCTTTGGAAGCTAATAATTAATGTGCAACAACAAAATGGTATTTACACACATATATTGTATCTAGGTTATATTGTAACACATGTAAAATGTATGGGATTACCTGTCATCAGGGGGGAGGGAGTGGAGGGAGGGAGGGGATAATTTGGAAAAATGAATAAAAAAAAAAATTGTGGGTCTTTGGAAGTATAACTCATGTTTCTATGGTTTTTAAGGTTTGCAAAGTACTTTCCAAATCTTACTCCTATGGGCTAAGTGGTACAAGTCTTATTATCCTCTTGTTACAGATGAGTTCACATTGGTGAAACAGATATAACACAGATAATATAACAGATAATAAATATCACAGATCATAAATATCAAATTTATTCTCCTCCACACTATATTCAGATTTTTATTTGCTTTTATTTTGGTCCCCAATGTCTGCATTGTGCTAGATGCTTAATAAGTGTTAATTGACTAAAATGGGAAGGATTTGAGGAACAAAAAATCCTTTACCATTCCTCACCATTCATGCATACTATGAATGGAAACTAGGTCAGACCAAGAAATAAAGAGTATTTCCTTTTCCTCTCTGCTCAAGCAACACTGGCTAACTTGCAGTCCCTTGAACATAATACCCCATCTTTCATCCCCATGCTGTCCTTCATGTTTAGAATACTCTGCCCCCTTTCCTTCATGTTCCATCATCCTGACTTCTTCCAATGAGCTCAAAAACCACCTTCTGCAAAAGACCCCTCCCCATACTCCTCCTAAATTTCTTTCTCTTTGCAGATTGCCTTCTATCTACTCTACTAGATTCTTCTCTGTAAAAAATGCATCTCATATGTCAGTACAATTTTAAGCTACTAAAATCCCCCCCATTTGAATGTAAGTTCCTTGAGGGGAGGTACTGGTTTTGCCTTTCTTTGTGTCTCCAATGCTTAGAATGGTGCCTAGCAAATAGTATGTACTTAATAAATACTTCTTGGTTTGACTTGATAACACTCAGATCTTTTGACTTCAAATCAGGTCCTCTTTCCACTGCACCAAGCTAGGCTCTATGAAGACAGGACCTCTGTGTATCTAATTTTAATTTATCTTCTTCAGAAAGGTGGTTTATATATGAGATGACAAATTAATGCTTGATTTCACATTCCATTGCACTACTTTGAATTTTTCCATCATGCTCCCAGAAACCTTATCATCCTACAAGATCACCTCAGCCCTAATAGTCTCTTATTATATACTCACTACCCCTAAAACTCTTCTGATTGGAGGATAAAAGGAGTTCCTCCAGAACTTTCCTTCAGTTGAAGGTGTTCAGGCCAGTAATTTCTTCATTTACCTCCTGGCTATCCTCCATCATGCATTTCATTGTGTCCAAGTACCAAGTATCTTTCCTTTCCTCCCCCTGCCCCTTTTATATTTCCTTTTGTTTGTTGTCTTTTCCCATAAGATTGCAGGCTCCTTGAAGATAAAGGTTGTCTTCATTTTTCTGTATTTGTATCTCCTTTCAGTTGCATCTGACTTTTGTGACCTATCTGGGTTTTCTTGGTAGAGTGGTTTGCCATTTACTTCTTCAGATGAGAAAACTGAGGCAAGCAAGGTGAAGTGACTTGATCAGGATCACACAGTGTCTGAGGTTTGAACTCAAGAAGATGAGTTTTCCTGATTCCAGGCTCAGCAATCTATCCACTATACCACTTAGTTGCCCAAGAAATACACTAAAGAATAAGACCTTCTCTTTGCTCTCAAGGAACTTCTTTAATAAGGAGAATAAGATAAACACATATACATACGATACATATTAGGATAGAAGAAATGAACAACAGGAGTACAAAATACTAGGAGATCAAAGAAGGGAATGATCACTTTTACAGCCTGGTCTTTTCTTCTAGAGAAAAAGAATCCTTCTTTTGATGGATTTGTTGATGGAATGATAGACAGGGCTCCTCTGGACCTGTCCTTGTTGACATCTCTCCAGGCTACACATAAGTTTCCAGTTCAGTACCTTCTCACTTAGGACAGTGACTGTGAATGAAAGCAGCTCTCAAACTGAGCTGTGATAAACTGAAGCTCTAATTGACTCTTCCTGTCTAAGCAATAATTAAGATCCCATTTTCCACATTAAATTTGCTGTTGTTATAACTGCCACTGCTGCTTGCCAGGACTGTTTATTAATTTTTTGAATAATCACTTTATTTATATATTTATTTGTTAATATTAATTTTATTAATTAATTATCAAAAATCTTTAATGATTAAATTAAGCTTGATTAGATTAATTAAATTAATTAGATAAAAGTAATTATTAAATTAAATTAAATTATTTTAAATTAACAATATTAATTAATATCAACATATTTATTTATATGATTTATTATTAAATATTAATTAGTTAATTATTATTGATTAGAATTATTACTCATTTCCCTCCTGAAAAGGCAGCAGAACAAGTACTAGATCAGGAGTTAGAGGCAAGAACTGAGTTCAATCTCCACTTTGTCATTTCTTACACATATAACCTTGGGGAAATGTCCTTCCCCTACCTGATCTTCAGTTTGTTGTCATTGTATAATACCAGAGAAACTGAGGCAGAGAGAGATTGGTTTTTTTAATCTTTAATGTGGAGATTTTAGGCTAACCAATCACATGGGACTCTTGTCCAAAGCATTTGATGCAGATAAACAGAAGCAGGGAATTTATATAGGGTTTTAGCTAACTAGGGTTTGCACATAGAATACATAACCTGAGTATGCAATCTTATAGGGGAAACAAAGGCAGATAGTGGGGGTGAGGACACTGAGAGGATGGACAAGCCATAATTCCAGGAAAGGATAGGAGTCAAGATAAAAAGGTCGAGGGCAGGAGATAGTGAGGTGAGGGGCAATACTCATATGAAGGGGGGCTTATCCTAGCATGGATCAAATTAATGCTCTTGGAGTTTATAACACAATGGTATGTAAAGGTGGTCAGAGTTTCAAGGCTTTTCCTGGCCTTTTTTTTAAAACTTAATTTCCAGTCCTAATGGCAAGGAAGGGAGAGTAGGCTCAAGAGTTTTTCAGTCATTTTTCAGTCCCATCTAATTCCTTGTGACATCATTTCTTGGCAAAAATACTGTAGCCATTTCCTTCTCCAGCTCATCTTACAAATAAGGAAACTGAAGCATAAAGGGTAAAGTGACTTGCCCAGAGTCACACAGCAAAGTGTCTGAGACCACATTTGAGCTCAGGAACACGAGTCTTTTTAACTCCAGAACTTTTACCTCTATGCCACCTGGTTGCCCTCAGTTTACTATTTTGTAAATTAAACTAAGTTGATTTTAAAAATTCTTTCCTGGAATTGAAAATTATGCTTTTAACAATGCATTGTGATTCAAATCTACCTCAATTCAGTTTACAACATCCCCAAAAGTCCAGGAGCTTCTCAGCTCCAAGTGATATAATATAGCTTCTAGGGGAGACAGCAGTAATTTTGAGGTCCCCTGATCTAAGGGGGGGGACTTCTGTTCTAACAATAAGTCAGTAATACTAAATATTCTGATTTTGGAGTCTGCCTCAGGGACAATAATCTGTCTGATTCTGGATAGACCACTCCTCAATTCATTGCTGACTGTTAGGATAGTCCCATAGATCCTGAGACAATAGTGATAATCTGTTGGTCATTGAGAACCAAATTCTGGGGTAGACCACTCCTCAATCCTACCTCTGGGCCATAGAATTAACAGGTCAGTGATAGAAAGCTGCATACAGATATTTCCTCTCTTTTAGCACTTTGCTAATCTCTTCTGGAATTTAGCCCCTTCAATTGTCATTATCATTACAATAAACTTTGCCCCTAGGCAAGGAAATGGGTTCAAGCCTGCAAATTCTTTTGGCCTCTCAATAGTCTGTGACCCCAGACTTTTGGGATGCCTTTCCCAATCTCTCGCTCTCTCTGTTTCTCTCTCTTTTGTTTAGGTCATTGGGATTAAGTGACTTGCCCAGGGTCACACAGCTAGGAAGTGTTAAGAGTCTGAGACCAGATTGAACTCCAATCCTCCTGATGTCAGGGCTGGTGCTGTATTTACTGCCTCATCTAGTCCCTTTCCCAATCATCTCAACACAAACACAGAGATTTCTTTTCACGTTATGACTGTCACTTTCACAGATCATCTCTTTGAAGAGAAGGGACACAATAATGGAAGGAGTCCTACGACATGTCTGACAGCTTATGGTCCTTTTCCTTTAGGGAATCATTTCTTTGGCCACTATGCCTTGGGTAGGAGTCTAGATCAATCTTCAGAAAAGAATGACAATTTGTCTATGGCTCTTCTCCTTTCCTTCAGATGCCAACTAGACTGAAATCTACCTAAAGAAGATTCGCTACCTTGGTCTAAACATTACCTCCCCCTTTTTGGAAATGAAAATATCCCTAGGAAGGGTTAAACATGAAGGCAATAATGCTGAAATGTGAATAATTCAAGAGAAGGAACAGAGAAGCAAGAGGACATTGCTAGATTACATACTGCCAACAGTAGAATATAAGGAAAAACCCTTGAAGTAGAAAACCTGACTCCATCTTCATGGTCCCCAGGCCAGGCTTTGCCATTATTTGACTGTATGACCTTAAGAAGTCACTTCTCTCTGGGTCTCAATTTCATCCATTGTAAACTGAGGAGATGAATAAAATGTTCTTCCTGCTCTAGCCTGATGTTCTAAGCAGGGTTGGGAGAAGAGTTTTGAAAGAAGGGAAATGGGTGGGGCAATGAAGAAGGGAGATTCTGAAGATACATTTCACCCATTATTTACTGTTTACTGGGCCCCAGGACTTGGATCTTGTCTGTCAAGATTCGCTAGACGGGAAGGAGGTGCAGAAAATAGATTAACATAAACAGCACTGAGGACTGAGTTAGATCCCTTCTGTCCTACAAAGTATGTTGTAAGAATTGCTATTGGAGGGAGAGAGATGAGACCATGTGCCACAAAACCTGACCTGTTTTTAAGGGACAAACAGAGACAGATAAACAGAAAGATGAAAATGAGAGAAGAAAGGAAGAAGAGAAGAAAGGAAGGAAAGAAGCAACAAAGGGAGGGGGAAGGAAGAGGGAAGAAGGAAGGCAGAAAAAAAGGATAGAAGGAAGGAAGAATAGAGGAAAGAAAGAAGAATGGTATTTATTAAGAGCTAACTGACATGAGAACCCAGAAACTGACAGGGGGACCCTGAAACTGTCTCTCTCTGAAACTCCTTGAAGGAGAAGATCTCCTTGAGCCCTAAAAGGCCCGCCTCAGGAAATCAGGATAAGTAGCTTCATTCTGTTATCCTGAAGGAGACCCACACACCCACATTGATAACACTCACTACTGATTATGCCCCATATTGAGTTGAAGATTAGTCTAGGATTTCTCATTCAATTTGAAGACTCTATTTTGATTTCAACTCAAACTGTCCCCAGCCTCTAGTCAAAGTTTCAATTATAAAAAGAGGCAACTGGGCTTAATATCTTGCAGAGCCAAAGCAGGAATCATGCCAGGCCAAGGGACGTCCCTTGGCACAGCTGCCTGCGAGGGACTCTCTGCCCTCTTTCAGCGTTAACCTCTCTTTGTCTGTCTCACACACTTCCCTTACAGGACCACACCCCTCTTTACTCTCTGTAGGGATTTCTCCGCTAGGAACGTTCTCTCTCTCTCTCTGCCAGGACTTCTCTGCTAGACCTTCTGTGGGGACCTTGCTACTAAGGAAGCCAGCCTGCAAAAGCTTTTGCAGAAAACAACCAGAAGAGGTTCCCAGCCAGAATGGGTTTCTATAACTCCCTATCATGAGCCAAACCTTATCACTTACTATGTGCCAGTGGCTGTTCTAAGCACGGGGAATTCAGATATAAGCAAGGCAAACAGTTCCTTTCTTCAAGAACCTTACATTACCATGGGGGAAGACAACACAGAAAAGGGTACTGAACAGAGTAAGGGGTAGGGAAATGTGGTGCATGTGCAGGAGACTGCCAGAAAGTGGTGCAGAGGTCTGGATCCTGGGAAAATAAAACAAAAGCTTACCTAACACAATTGGAAGACCCAGAGGTCCCATCCAAGATTCCAGGGGGAAGAAAGTGGAAAGGGTATATTTTCATGTAAGAGAGTATGTTGGCTAGCAAGTGGCATGAGAGCCTGGGCAAGGGATTGGCACAAGGTGGGGTGAAGTCTGGGCTATTCTCAATAAAAATGGAAATACTCTCCTTGTTCAATTTTCTCCTCCTTCAAGGTGTTGTGGGAGAGAGGGAAAAAAAGATAAAATGGTTTTTATCTTTAACACGGAAAGTGTAGGCTAGCCGACCAAATGGAACTCATGTCCAAAGCATTCCACACTGAGGAACTGAGGCAGGGAACTTATAGAGGGTTTTAGCTAACTGGAGTTTGTCAGCAGGATACTGAAGGCAATTAGTCTGACATTTTGCAGCTGTTGTTATCTTTACTTCTGGGAGAGAGGCGTTAACTTGGTATTTACAGCTTTGGACTCTGGCTCAGGTCCTGTCAGGCAAGGGAGAAGGACCATTCTTAGACAGAAAGGGATTTTAACAAGGGCATAATTTAGGTTTTTAGGCATGAAGTGAAATAACATAATTTTATTCCAGAACAGTTTTGAACAAGGATGGAGTCAGAGTAGCAGGTACCTGGATGTTGTTTTTCTTTTCCATCCTTCATTGTGTCACAGTGGTCTCTGGAGATGGTCACAGCTACATGGGTTTTTCCTGACTCAATTCTTCCAGTCCTAATGGCATGGAAGGAGGGATGGCTATAATATTTTTTTTTATTCAGGGCATAATAAAATGAGAACAGAAAAGCAAAGTTTGGTTTCAGTTTCTTGGTTTTGTTTTTTGGGTTTTTTTGGTTTTGTTTTGAGGGGAAACATGCAGTGATTAGTGGAAATCAATGGTCATGACATGAGAGAGAGTCTGATTTCCTTATACATTAAATGAGTACCAAGGCAGATCCTGGGGCAAGGCCACTTATTTCAAAGAGTACACTGGATAATTAATTACACTTCTGCTGCAGTCTCCAAG